>NW_026947490.1:40304293-40561793 GCF_034190915.1 Cavia porcellus | reverse complement strand
CATAAGCTGACTGTAACAGACATTTAAAAATAAAATGAATATCTCATATAACCAGACTAGCAGAGGTATTAAGATTGGTGCACATTTTAGCAATAAATAATTCCACTTAGAATACAGATCTTTTTTCTTTGAGGACAGCTTTGACTTCATCCTTTGACTGTTCTTTCCAGGTGAATGGGAATAACTCATTCTCCAATCACAAGGCACAACTTGCTTCCTTGACCCTGATTGATGCACTAAAGTACTTGCCTCTTCTAGATTAATAGCAGACCCAGATAAATGGCATATACTGACTGGCTTAAAAGGATATGGAAGAAAAATAGGAGAATAAACATAATCAAGGAGCTGCTGGAAGGTAGAAAGTGAGAAGAAACCAATGGCATTGTTACTTGAATCGTTCAGTTTACTAAAAGAGCAGGAAATCTGGATCTTCAGTGAAATTTTCCAATTTTTAAAATAAAGGTGACTAATTTACAGTTTTGTTTTTGGTTTATAAATCATGTAGGTCAATGAAGCACAAATAGGTTGACTTGAAGTTGGTCCTAGGGGCTCCAATTCAGGGTCCCTGGGGAAGTAAAGTGACCGATGGAATACAAGAAGCAAAGAATAGGTAGAGTTCCATTAGAGAATTTTACAGGATGGCCAAGAACTCTGGAATTCAGAAGCTGCTGCTGTCTTTATTTCCATCTTGTGACTGCCTAGGAATATACCTGTAACAGATTTTAGTGCTCCCCCCACCAATATTATCTCAGAGACCAAAGGTCAAGAGCTTTCTTACAATCTTAGCTTACTGCTTGTGTAACTTGGGTGCTAGGAAATGTCAGATTAGTGTTCACTGGAAGTTAGTTCCTGCTTTTCCCCCTGCCTTAAGAAAACTGTAAATGTTAGCAGAAGCATGGATGTGCTGAGAAAGCTACAGGTTTTCTCCTCCAAAACTGCTTTTGTTGCTAATTAAAATTAGTCTAATTTTGAAATGATCACATCATTAAAGAGTATTTCAACTGATATTGATTTGATGATACCTACAAACATCTTAGAATAAAAAGCCTGGTGCTTTAGCATTATAAGGTGCTCTGATTAAACCTAGATCTCTGAAATTGATGACATGAGCTCCTGATACCTCTTCATTTGTCCCCCAACCCCCCTGCATGGAATAATTAGGAATCCTGCACTCCATGTGATCCACATTTATTATTATTTTTTACAGGGATGGGAGATGGTTGCATAAAATGCCACTCTTTTTCTTGCCTATGGTATTACTCTAGCAATATCTTAATTAAGTCTAGAGCCAGGATGAAATATGTATCTCAATATGTTTCTAATCCTTTCAAACTTACAGTTTTGATGTGTGATCCTGGGCTAACACTTTAGAATTGTGTCTGTTATGTCAATAAATCTTAGCGGTGTTATCCAGGACATTTTGGTGGAAGGGAAGGCTGGTTCTCAGGGAGTCTAGAGGGTGGGGACACAATTTCAAAGAAGCTTCACATTATACCCTGGGCCAGGCCCTTTTCTACACTGCCTGTTCTGCACAAGTATTTTGAACATTTTTCCTTCCCTCACTTTGCCCAGCACATGAGCTCTCAGTCTGTCCAAACTTTAACCACTTGCTTGAACCACTGAAATCAGTCCATCAACCCCATTCAGTCCACATGGATCCTCTCTTTCTTTGCCACTTGCAAAAGCTACCGATGATGCATGAATTCTCTCAGCAATTCATTGTACCTTGATTCATTCATTTGACGCATATTCATAGACCTCCTTGCTCGTATGACACTATTCGGGTCAGAGAGGTGAGGAAGGTAGGAACATAGAATTTATGCATTGGGGTGTTTACATTTTGGAGTGTGGCGGGCAATAAACAGCTAGACAAATACATAATTGAATACTGTAAAATATTCACAAAGGGAATAAAGAAGGTTGCATATCAGAAAGATCAGTGATTGAGAATCAGGTGGAGGAGACCAGGTTGACCTCTCAAAAGACATTTGTCAGGTAAAGGCCTCAAGGACAAGAAGCGGAAACGCATTTTGGGAAACTCATGATATTGCTTAGAGCCTATACATGGGTTTGTGTAGTCTTCCTATGGTTTGGGTAAGAGACTGAGTTCTCCTTAAAGTCACATGGGCTATGGTTTTTTCCATACGCCTTTTGCTTGTTGACGCTGGGCTCATCATGTAAGTAGTGCCAATTAGGTTCTTCCCGAGTTTAAATGAAGGAAAATGAGTCCAGTGTGTCTCCACTTCCTTAAGGGAAATATAAAAGCAGTTCAGAATGACAGTGCATACTCTGGATGAGGAGACCTCCCTCCTAGGAGTGGCTATTTTTCTTAGATTTCCTAGTGCCCACATTTCATTTCAGAACACCAAATGAAGGTTCTCCACCATGTCCAGGGAGTGAAGAAAAACCTGTTAGCTACTCTCCATCATTCTCTGCTTTTCTAGAATACCTCTGGTAGCCCAACTATGGGACCTTTGTCTGACCTAGTGTAGAACTGAGACAGCTGTCGTGTGTGTGATGATTTGAAGTCACTTCTAGTTCTTTCTTTAATGCGAGGCCTCTCCCCAGAGTTCTTGCCTGATTTCTCCTGTGTGTCCCCATGGAAAAGGCAGCTCAGGTCATGGAATGTGCTCACACAACAATCTGTTAAGAATCGCTAGCACTGTGGGGACTGACTGGCAGCTGCTTCTGCTGGCCTCAGAGCTGGTCTGATGGCCAAGATTCAAGAGCTACATTGACTGAGAACCACAGCCAAAACATCAAGGCATCTTGCAAAGAAACATGTGCCATTTTCCCAAAGTGAGTGCCTTAGTCCATTTTATTTTTTTCCAACATTTTTTAATTAGTACATGTTTACAGTACATAATGTTTGCATTCCTTGTGTAGAGTTGGTTCACAATAGATTTTAATTTCTTTTTTCCATCTCCTTTCTGTCCCCCACTCCATCCTCCTCTTGATCCACTTCCCATTTGAGAAAGATCTATCTACTCTCTATTATCTATCTGTTATTTTACTCTTTATTTACAGTTTGGGTTTCATGTATAAGAGAAACCGTATGATATTTAAGCTTGTCTGATTTATTTACTTACTATTACAGTTTTAAGGTGCATTTGTTTTCCTAGAAATGATTCAAGATTATCTTTCTTTATGGCAGGATAGTCCATTTTCTATTATTATTATGAAATACTTGCAGCTTTTCATTTTATAAAAGAAAAGATGTTTATCTCATACTTCCAGAGTTTTGAGGTTGCAGTACTGGCACTGTTTCATGTCTGGTAAGGACTTCATGTAAGATGTCTAATGACAGCAGGAGAACAGGCAAGAAGGAGAGATCACATGGTGAGACAGGAAGCCAGAGACCAAAAAAGGGCCAGTCTTGCTCTCTTAAAACAACTCACTCCTTTGGGAACTTACTCGGATTCCAGAAGAACTACTGTAATAGCTCAGATCAGGATTCACCTCTGAATATTACCACATAGATGATCAAGTTCACAGGACACCTGAGTTCCTAGGAGACACACTCAGATCATGCCCAAACCATACGATAAATAATATGTGTCCAGTGAGTCATGAAAGATGGTGATTAAGCTTATCTTCTTTGGTTATTTTATGAAGAAAGTCAAGGCTGCTTGAATGTAGTCAAGATCAAGAATTTAGCAGAATTCCACCACAATGACCAGTAGATTCACAGGGTGATTCCTCATGTCTTATTGCAGAAAGCTTTCATCCTTAGCCATTTTTAGGGAGAAGACAGCAGAGTTAAATTCTGAGGTCAATTTGAGACATTATGTTTCAAGTTTCCTCTTGCACTGTTAGTGACATACTGTGAAGGAGGGATCAATTGTAATGGGATTTTTTTATTGTTGTTGTTAGCAGCATTTTAAATACTGTTTTGATTTTTTTCCAACTTACAAAAATTATCAAAACAACTCTAGCTACATCTATTTTCATCTATATATAATATTTGCAAGTATTCCAATGTAGAAGACATTTCTACACAATGAGCTGATTCATTGCTTGTGATGTTCTTTGTCTCTGACTACCGTGGGACATAGCCATGACTGCGGCCAGTGTCCTGTAGGAGAATTATGGACATGCTGTACCACATTTCCCTGCTTGCTTGGAGGAAGAACTCTGGATGCATGACAGATAATACTTTGGATCTTGATTTCAATGATTTTTTCTGTTTCTATTGAGTTTTTAAAAATAGAGTTTTGTATTATTCTTGCCTCTATGAGTTCTAATGAAAGAGATCACAGATGTGAACATTTTATGGTACAAAATATACAATCTAACACATAGAGAAGATGCACAAAGTAGAAGACCAGCTCAGCTGCAGCCCTAAGGAGTGACTGATGAAACTCTCACCATGCTGTAATTACAGAACAGCAACCAGCCTTAGCAGATTATCCCTTCTGGGAGCCCTGTGACTTGGGTCAGGGATTGTACAGAGTTGACCAACTGGCTTCTCCTTTGCCAAGGTGGATGTTTCTGATGTCAGCCTTTGGCTTCTTTGGAAAGAGGAGTGTTAATAGGAGGGAACAACCAAAGAGTGGAGAATTTCCTCTCACTGGATACCACGGTGTTCATTGAATTATGAGAGTAGGTAATCCTGCGTGTCTGCCTCCAGGAGGACAGCTGGCTTGGCCCTTAGGACGAGTGCTCTGATGTTTCTGTAAATCTCTGCTGACGTCTGCATGTGGCACTGCTGCTATTCCTCTCAGCAGCTGTGGGATACAGATCATCCCAGCCTTCAGAGCAGGGCTTGGGGAAATGCACCTAAGAGTAACTAAGTACTGCCTGAGCCTCAGTCCCTTTCCTGTGTGCTGACCCACTCCAGAGTCCAAGTGCCAGTGTCAGTGTCACCATGCATTTCTAGTTTTTTGTTGTTGTTGTTCTAGAACCACTAAATTTTCCTGCACAACAGTTGGAAAACCTTGGGAATGAGAGGAGCAACAACCCTCAACCAAGGACTCTTGACAAATGCATAGAAGTGTACCAGCTCCCTTGCCTCTCAGGTGGGAATTTTTAGACTCTCTCATGGTACCGGGTCCTATTGTGGTAGCTGTCTTAGTACAAGGGATGATAAAAATATAATGAATTTAAAAATTATTATGTCAAAAAACCCTTCAGCATTAACTTCCCTCAACATCCTTCCCTGGATCTGAACACACTTAACCCATTATTGTTCCATTTTTGGAAGCAGCTCTAGAAGTGCTTTGTCGTAAGTGTCTTCATGAGGTAAGGAAAAGATGGTGGGTCCCACTGCTGAATACCATTTGACAGAAGTACAAGCGGGTAGAGCATTAGGTGCATGCCATCTGCCTTCTTCACTGAGTCTGGCACCATGCATCTTCTGGGTCTTCCCAAAGTCAAAATGACCATGAAAAGTTAATGTTTTAATGTGATTTAGGACACTGAGGCATCCAAGACAGCCCAACTAAAGACACTCATGCAAGAGGAGTTCCAAAACTACTTCAGAAAGTGGCAAGGATGATGGAGTAAGTGTAGAGATACCTTTAGGTGATTAGTAGCAATGTATCTTTTACTGTAATAAATTGAAAAATAAATATTCACCACATTTTTGATCACAGAATAAATAAAACATCCTTAGCTGCTGACATTTTTTTTATAACTTTCTTTCCAATATGTTTTACAGTCAGATCCTTATTCAGAGTCAGTGCCTTAATCTGTTTTTTGTTCCTATAACTAAATACCACAGACCAAGTAATTAAAAAAGAAAAGAAATTTATTTCTGACTATTCTGGACACAGGGAAGTACAGAGTTGAGGTTCCGCATCTGATGAAGGACTGCTTGATGGGGGGGGGACCTCTGTAATACAAAGACTATACAGAGTGTCACGTGTCAGAAAGGCATATTCAAGAGCCAGAGCAACATTGGCTTTTATAACAGACTCTTTTTGAGACAACTCAGTAGCTCATTGACCCACCAGCACCTCTAGGTCTTATCTAGTCCCAATTCTTTACATTTTACAGTGAGCATTAAATTTCATGTGAGTTTCACTGGTTACAGTCAAAGCACTGCAGTTAGCTTCTGGGGAAATCTACAGCAAGATCCTTGAACACTTACAGGGGCATCAGCCAGGCACTGAGAGGTACCCTGTCAAACCTTCTTCTACTCAGCACCCAGGAACTGAAGTCTGCTACTCCTCCCTTCTGCCCTGAAATGGTTCTAGGAGAGAGGTCAGATAAGGAGCATCCCTTTACACTGGGAGAAAGAAGCAAAGAAATCTCCAAAGAAAGGTTTTGGTAATGACCTCAGGAATTAGCCTTACAAATAGAACTGCCACTTTTAGCAAAGGGACCAAGGAAATCTTTTGCCAGGAGGCATGATGACTGGAGTTTTGAAGGATTGGTGGGAACTGGAAGAGGAAAATTAAACAGAAGAGTATATTCAGGAGCTAAATAATCACTTGTAAATGATCTTGGCTGGAGCAGATCTAGGATTTACTATGGGGAAACTGGGAGAAAAGGTGGGAAAGGAACACTTGGAAGGTTCTAGGGGTTTCTGTACCCTACCCAACATTCCTGAAGGAGTTTAGAGGGGGTTCTTAGCATGTGTCAATGCAGCTATCTGTGGAATTACATTGAAATAAGCCATCCTCAGCCTAATTTAAGACTCACAGCATTCAAATGCTTCTATAAATAAAGCAGGAAAAATAAAACAATGAGCTCAACCTGTCAACTGTGATGACAGCAAAGATCACAAAGGCAATAAATGCTTCCCTAGAAATGTGGGATTTGAAGGTAAAGTATAACAAAAGCTACCTGGCCCACTCATACCAGCAGTGAGGTTGGGGAGCAGCGAACTTGGACTTCAAGGCTCCCCATTTGCCTGGCCTTCTCCCAAGCTTGGGTTCAGGGACTAGCTTTTCAGGTAAGACTAGCAGACATGCCACTGTGTTTGTTCAGCACCTTGCAAAATTTCCTGTTCTGGAACTTACGGGCAGCCAAGGCCCTGAATGCACTCTATTAGTTTTGGCATGAGAAATAAAACAATCCACAATAGAAGTCAGAGCGAAGCTAACTCTTCATTCACAGGCTTTCTTTCACATGCCTCCTTGGCCTGGCTTCGTGGATGCCTCGTGAAAGAAATAGTGCTGTCCTGAACAAGCCTCAGGCTGTCTAAAGCATGGCCAGTCTTCATGCATCCTGGCCATAAGGTCTGGGAGTAATCATCTCCACACTGCACCAGGAACGGTGCCGGTTAGGGTTAAAGACTTTTCTAATGTAAGATATTTTAAACCTTTGAAATATAGTATGTGTATCGAAAAGTGGACAAATCATAAGCACATTGTGGAAGAATATTTCTACAAAAATTTAAGTCATGAAATCAGCTCCCCAATCACAAACATTATCAGTACCCCCAGAAATTCTAGTAAAGCTTCCTTTCAGCCAGTACTCCCTCTGACCCCAGGACAAGATCCTGACTTCTGTTACTTATCTACTACTTAAAGCAACAGTATATGTTTACTATCTCTCACGGTTTCTATGGACCAGGCATCTGGGTGCTTGCCTGGGTGATTCTGGCTATATCATAAAACGCTGCCATAAAATCCGTATCTGTCCAGCTGTGAGACAGACACTGACTATGGGAAGTTTTACTGTTTAAGTATTTATAGTTTCTGCTGGCTTGTTTCATGGCTTAAGTCAAGTTCACGGTGTCTGTCCCATGTGAAACCATCATAGATTGGGCTTCCCATAAAGATGATCAAGAAACTTGTCACTCCCCAAAGTCTCAGGTTCTCTGCTGGTCAAAGCTGAGAACTGGTACCAGGAGCCAGTTTTCTATTTGGGTCACATTTTCTCTTTTTCATTTTCCTCTTCCTTCTCTAGGAGCACCAAGAAATTAATTAGCATTATTCCCAACATAAGGATTAACCCCAAGCTTTGCCCTCTGCATCGCCTATCTTCCCAGAAGCTGTAGCAAACCCCAGGGAGTCAGAAGCCCCGGACAGTTCTCTGATTTGTTCTCTTATCTCAGAAAGGGCCTGAAGGAGATGTAAGCAAAGTAGTTTTTATGGGTTTCAATAGGAACAGCATCAGGACACAGATGTCAGGTCACTTAACAAGGCAACACGACCAAGGAGAAGAGCCCCTGTGAGCATCTCTAAGGAAGCCGTGGTGTGCAGCTTTAAGAATCATTCTACCTGAAACAGAAGCTCAGTCTTGACTCCTGAGAGGTCCCTGGTTGAGGTACAGAGGACACAGGGCAACAGGAATAACAGGGAACTCTTTATATCATGGAAAACCATGCTATGGTCTTGTGCCTTTTAGTCCTAGCCGCAAGAGTCTCTGCTCTTGGCAATTATATTCCTCTGATCTGCAGTGTGGGGGAGATCACAGACTGCCCAGCACCTCTTTCTTCTGTGCCGCCAGGCCCTGCTACCTCCTGGGGGAGCCTGCCTGCCCTTTGGAGGCTGAAAGTCCTCTGGGGGCGTGGCTCAGGGGCCAGGGATGGAAGTCAGTGTCTCTCTCTCCTCTCTAGGGAGGCGTCCCCAAGCATTGACTGCAGCAGTCGGTGCACACACCTGGGCTCCCCATCCCTCTTTACGAGATGGTTCAGGGATGTGTGTTTCACCTCGATTCCTCAGTTCCCACTGAGACTGGGCCTTCCAACCCCTGTTAACAAATTTCTTGATAGACTCTCTTTATTAAATTTCCCTTTTTCACTTTCACAACCCCCTATTAATTTTTTTCACCTCTCACATAAATAAACCACTTAGAGTAGAACACTCATCTCAAGACTTTGTTCCAGGGGAACTGGTAACTGTATATTCTTCTTTGTTCTACCAGCGTCCATACCTGCTGTTAGAAATATACCAAGAGAAAGATCAACAGAACCTCTTTTTGGTTCGGTTAATCAGCTTTACTTTCTGCTAGAACAGATAAAAACAAAACCAATGAACAAAAAACAAGGAAACATAATCAGAATGATGGGCAAGAGAGCAATTCAGGGTGAAATGGGGCTATCTGAGATTAGGGAGCCAGGAAGAGCCCCTGATGGACCCAGTTCTGGTATACAGCCAGCCCTGCTGTCTGTGTTTTTCCACACAAATCCCTGACCACTGTCCTTCCTTGCTACCCTCACTCCAAATACATTGTCCAAGGGTGGTCACTTACTATGGGCTACACTCAGCTGACCCAATCACATCAAGGTCCATGGGGCTGAGAGGTTTTCTTCCTGCCACTATAGCTTCAGACTAGGGCCACTCTCCCTAAGCTCCTGGTCGCCTATCTGGAAACTGGATCTAGTTACCATGACTCTCAGGCCATAGAACTGATAAACTTGGGAACAATGGAATAAGGGTCAACATGTATCAAGCACTTTCTATATGCCAGGCTCCACTAGGGAACTTAGAATGTATTTATTGAATACTCCTATTAACTACTTGAGGCAAGTATTTTATCACTGGTTTTAGGGAAGTCAGCTGAGGCGAGGAAGGGCAGAGTGACTTCTCTAAGATGTCACCGTCATCACAAAGCCTGACTTGAGGCTCCAGTCTATGTGATTCAAATTTGATAGTCTTGGGTATACATATACCATGCCATATGTATACAGCTCCTACCCAGAGTTTCTTTTGAAGTTCTCTCTATTTTTACATTTATGCCATACTGCACCAGTATTTTTAAGCCTCATTTCTCCAGGGCACCTTCCAAGATGACCAATGTCAGAGACAGACGTTGAGTTCTGGAGCCCTGGTCTGCTTCTGGGGGCCCTGGAATGGGTAGGGCAGGCAGTTTCACTAGAATGTGTCTGGCCATTTCCTTTGACCTGAGTGTACAGGAGGCTAAGAAGGGACTCAGAGTGTAGGGCTGTCTGGTGTGTGCTGGTCTCTTCTCAGTGTAATTGGTTGGGCATCCTTCTCCTGTGGATTTTCATAGCGATGGTAACAACAACAGTGATCACCTTTTATTGGTCTTAGTTTTGGTGGCCACATTTAGTGATCAGCATTTTCGAGGCAATATCTTTCTCCAATATCTGCTACTCCATCATCACATTTGTTGTAAGACATTTATTCTAAGACAGAGCACGTGGGCATAGGTGACAGCACCATCCTGAACCAGTAGTCTTTCAGAAGTTCTCAGGGGGCGAGTCTCAGTGTGTCAGTCAGGAGGACAGCACTGAGCTCTCTCCATTCTTACTTTAAATTTTCCCCTAGTTCCTTGGGATGTGTTCAACAAAGCTTGTTTCCTTTGCATTCATCAGAACCTGGCTTCTGTCAGTTTATGTGGATTTCAAAAATGGTGTCAATTCTCCACTTCTTGAATCAGTTAATTATCTAATAGGCTGCCTGTTTAAGCAGAAAAAAACCCCAAATTGCATAAGATCTTGCCCATCTCTCCGTTGTCAGTTTGGTAAACATTCACCACAGTCCTGTTGACTTGCCGAGTGTGTCAGCGAACACTGAAGGTTAAAGATGTGGTGACTGGTGGGTTGTTGCTTCTGGGAGACAGCAGGTCCAAGCAGTGAGTAGGATATTGTTGGCTCTAACCTTACACAACCCAAGGGAGAAGGAAAGAACACAGATCTGGGACATGTTCCAAGATGAGACTGGCTACCTTTCCTTCCGGTGTAGCATGGGGCTCCCTGTGTGCCACTTCATGGGTCTGGATATCTTGGGGATACATAGGGGTCCCTTGGCAGGATCATAGGACAGGTCAAAAAATGGGGGACAGGACTTGGGATCCAGGTGACAGAGATTAATAAGCAACTGCTCAGGGAAACCCTCCTGGAATGATATGAGTGCCAGGTATTGTCTTTGGTTATATCCTTACTTGCATTCTTATCTGTGTCTGTGAGGAGTTGAAGGGGAAGTAGGGAGAGGAGGAGAGTGGAAGGGAAAAGAGGGAGGATGCTTCAGTGATGTCCTGCTCCTGGGTAGGGAAGAGCAGGTCCCATAGCTGACCAACCCTCAACACTGACTGCAGTGCCTCAAGACATCTCTCATATTGGGTTTTCTCTAGACAATCTTGTTGCCTTTCCCAGGAAAGGAAATGGACACCAAATAGAGAAAGCTATGGATACTGGTCCTGAGCATGAATATCAAGTTTTTTCTTGTTTCATTCATGAGGGTTAAGTTGTGTGAAAGGTCTGAATTTCCTGCCAAACATTCAGACCACTTGAATTCTCATGAGCACAGATGGTTGGATCTAGAAGTTCACAAAAGTACCCAGAGCATCTCTGGTGAACATGAATGGAACATTGGGGTTAGTTATTTCCATGGAAACTAAAGAGTCCAAAGAGATGAGTGTGGTGAGATCCGCAAAAGTTAAACATAGAATTACCATTCAATCTAGCAATTCTACTTCTGTGCACACACACAAGAGAATTGAAGATAGGACCTTGAAATGATATTTTATTTGTATTACCAATACTATTCACAATATTATTGGTTAGCATAGTCAAAAGGTGGAAGTAACCCAAATGACCAATGAATGGATAGAAAAATGTGATAGGTATAAATAAGTGAATATTATTTAATCTTAAAGAGGGCGATCTGGCAATGTTTATAAATATGAACAATCAACATTTTCTGGTGATTTAGCAATTTTATCTTTAGGAAACTGTCCTACAGATACACTTGCACATGAAAAATTGTATACATGCAAGATTTTTTTTTCATGGTAGAAAAACGTGATAATAAAAACAATTCAATTTTCATTATTAAGGGATGGTTTAAATAAAGCATGTCATATGTACATAAAAAGAAAAATACGTAACTCTGCAAAAAAAAACCTCTTAACATGCTCAATAACAAAAAGGTAAAATACAAGCAATATACATAGTAAAGTGCATTTTTTTCATAAAAGAAGTTAAGGGGTCAAAAAGATAAATCTGTCCTTTGCTTTGTTTTGCCTAAAGAAACACTGTGAATGAGCAAGAAACTAATAACAATAATTTCCTGTAGATAAAGGGAAAGGTATGAAAATAAGATATCCAGGAGTATGCCTTATTTAAACATAATTTTAATTTTTAGACCATGTTAGTGCATTATTTAAAACCTTGGATATTTCACTGCAGACATAATAGACATAATAAATATATTGATGTATTATGTGCCTATAAGGAAAGAGTTAATATTCCAAAGATATCAGTTCTTTCTAAATTCATTTGAAACAAATAGCTCAACAAATAGAATCTAACAGAATGATTCTCATGCTTACATAGTAAATGGAATGTTTTAGGATTATCAGGAGAGATTTTGGAAAAGAAAATGAGAGGCTTGTGTAATCAAGTATATCACTAAAATACAGTAATCAATTAAATTCATTAAAGTACCTTGCATACTAATTCTAGTTCATTATTATTTGAGAAAAGATAAATATATTAACAAACACAAATGGAGAGTATGTAAAGTGGTCCAGGTGTACTTGAAAATTTATCAAACTATAAAAAAACAAGAATTTTATTTTGCAACATCAGTAAAGCTAAATGCAAATGGGTTGGTAATCAGTGCATTTTGAAACAACATTTTGTTTTATTTTATTTTATTTTATTTTATTTTATTTTATTTGTATCAGGAATTGAACTCATGACCTCATTCTTGCCAGAAAGGTGCTTTAGCACTGAGCTACATCCCCAGCTGAAACAACATTTTAAAAATGTAAAATAAAATGTAGTATAATTTTTAAGGGTGAGTAATAAAGACTTCCCAAAGCAGAAGAGAAATACCAAGAAATAACAAAGAAATGGAGTAATCCTATTTTACTAATTGGAAATCTAAAAGTCACCATACATAGTTATTTAAACTTACTATTATGAACAGAAAGTAGAAATGAGAAGACGGGCTGGGGTTGTAGCTCAGTGGCAGAGTCATTGCCTAGCACACATCAGGCCCTGGGGTTTATTCCTAGTACTGAAAAAAAGTAAAGAAAACAATTTGCTGTGGCAATACATTTTCACATTCTAGAAATACATTTTGATGAAAGATATATAAAGTCTCTGTGCTCCAAACTATAGAACATTAGTAACAATAATTTCAATATATATTTTCAATAAATTATTAAGAGTTACATAAGTAGATTTATGTATGATATTTTTCAGTTGGACTTTATACAAATTCTTTTCAAATAATTTATATATTTAATGTAATTTCAATGAAAACACCGGGGTTTCCAGGCCTACGAATAGGCAAGCTACACCTTAAGAAGAAGGTGGGATACCTTACTCAACTGATTATTCAGTAATTAAGTCTGTGGTGTTGGTTCAAAGATGTGACAAACAGGTTAGGGCAACAAGGCAGAGGCAAAAAAGTGTCCTGGACACTTGATTCATGTATAAGGGCGCAGCGCTTTGGAAATCATATCCTAAACACTGCTGGGTCAATTGGATAGCAAAAAGAGAAATAGATAATTCGACTCCCTACCTCACGCCATCCCAGCCCTATGCAAAAATCCATTCTAGGAACATTGTAATTCTAAATTGAAAGGAAAACTATGAAACATCTGAGGAAAATATCAGAAAATATTTCTTATTGCCTCAGGGTAGAAGAGACTTCTTAAATAAGATATCAAAAGCATTACCATCAAACAAGACTTATAAATTGAACTACATTAAAATAAAAGCTGTTGTTCATTAAAAGACACCTAAAAGAGGCAGGAATAAATCATAGAGAAGGAGAATATATTTGTAACACAAATAATCAACAAACAATGTGTTCCCAAAATATGTAAAGAACTGCAAATCTGCAAAATGACACAGCTCTGCCAATTATTAATTTATTGCCTATCATCTCCAAATTCACCCAGTTTGCTCCTGTTTTGTAATACTGGCACTGGATTCCGACACCAATTTTTTCTGCTTTTCCAGCTGGTTCTATGTCACGCTTTGTCAACAAGGGACACTGAAGGAAAGTATAATGATGGAGAAAGGACAAAGATTAGCTTTCCCACCTGATTTCTCCAGGAGTGGGTAGATGAATATTTTGAGGTGGGTTTCTTAGAATTTCTGCAGCAGAATGAGGCTTTTGCTTTTCTAGGCAGAGTCCCAACCAGCCCTGTCTTTCATGTAGAGGCAGGGGACCTATTTCTGCAGCATCCTCACCATCTCAAGGCTTTCAGTCTCAGTTTTGAGAAGTCTCTTTTGCAAACTTCCAGATGTCTTCCTTTTTTCCTCAGCCCAGGAGTGAGGTTTTTGCAGCTGCTACCCAGATAAATCTTAGAGTTCTCTTTCCCTTCTTTTTGTTGTTAGCCCTCTCTGTCTCTATTCTTACAAGGTTCTGGCTGATACAATAACTTTATAGAAAGACAATAGAGATTCAAACAGGCACTATATCACAGAATGTATATCCAATTGGCAAGCAAACATATTTCAAAACATTCAGCTTTATGGCTCACCTGAACAATGCAAATTTAATTATATGTACTAACATTAAACGCTCATTAGAATGATTAAAGATAAAAAGACTAACAATACCAAGTGTTGGGAAAGATAGGGAGCATGTAGTCGGCTTTCCATTAGCTTAAAGGGAGAAAGTCAAGGGGAGGAGAGGCTTATTTAGCTTCTAGTTTCAGAGGTTTCCATCCATTGAGGTCTGGTTCCATTGTTGTGGTTGGGCCTGAGGCAAGTCAGAACATCACAGTAGCGGGAAGCTGCTAATTTCATGGCAATCAGAAAAAAGAGAAATTGAGGGAGCCAGAGAGGGAATTACCAGGAACAAGAAGATATATTGCTCTAAGTCATCCACTTTATTCAAGTATAACCCACTTGCTAAGCTTCCAGTACCTTCCAATAACACTCCTAAATTATGTCACCAATGGATAAATCCACAGATGAAATGAGAGACCTCATGATCCACTCCTTTTCTGAAATCCCTCCCTCTGAGCATTTGAGATTTGGCAGGGGACGTTTCAGATTCAAACTATAACAGGAAGTGACCAAAACTCTTACACTCTTGATAAGTCTATAAATAAATGACCAAAACCCAATCCTATGTATGCTCTTTGACTAAACAACTCCACTCTTTAGTATATACTCAAATGAAATGCATGTATATATATACTGAAAGACATATGCAAGAATGTTCATGGCAGCATTATTTATAAAAACCAAAACTGAAAATAAATCCAACCTAAAGGTCCATCAACACTAGAATGGGCAAATAAAGCATGATATATGTATAAAATGCAAAGCTGCACAATGATACAAATGAATAAATGGTAGCTATCTGGGATAACAGGGATGAGTCTTAAAAATGTGTTACTGACCAGTAGCAACAGAGAGCCAGACATGGAAAAACCATGCATCCCATATAATTTTTTTTTTCCTTTTTTCTTTTTTTCTTTCTTTCTTTCTTTCTTTCTTTCTTTCTTTCTTTCTTTCTTTCTTTCTTTCTTTCTTTCTTTCTTTCTTTCTTTCTTTCTTCCTTTACCAGGGATTGAACTTACAACCTCAACCTCATGCTTGCCAGACAGGTGCTTATGCCTTGGATGGATGAGTTTGTCCTTTATGGGATTATGTACTAGAAGCTTGGCCTCTGTATTTGGATGCTGAGCTGTCCTGGGTCTTGAACAGGCAGAAGAAAGCTTATTGTTGCTTTCTTCTCTACCAAAGCAACAATAACTATCAGAAGATAAATTTGGCTTCTTAAAAATTTATATGGACTGGACCAGAGATTTAGTTAATCATATTTTTGGGGGTGGCAGATGTTCATAACAACACTGTCCATATTATGCAAGAAATGGAAGATTAAATGTATATAAATCAGAAGACAGTCAAATGCATCTTCACAGTGGAATTGTATGTGGCTGGTAAGAGGAATGAGGGCTCTCATTGTGACTGCATAGGGCAAACTCTGCTCTAATTCTAACTGGAAAAGCAACTCTCAGGTCAGTATGTTAAAAATTATAGCTTCAATGTAAAAGAATTAAAGACAGAGTATATTTACAAAGAATGTCTTTTAAGTTCTACTCTCCAGGCCTATGAACTCCCTAAATGTCTCACCAGAATATTGTTAAATGACACAAATAAAGTATTAATAAACTAACAAATTCCCCTCCACATGGTGTGATAGAAAGTAAGAGCCCTGAGTGTTAGTTCTGTACCGTAGAAATCTCATGACCAAGGCCCCATCCTGGAGATGATTAGCTCCCACAACACATGCATTTGAAACTCGTAGGATTTATGTAGGGAAGAGAGGAGGGAGGGAGCAAGAATTTCTGTACTGGAGGGAAATTCTTTAGAATATACTTCAGCTTGTTTTTGGATTGAAGTATTTATCTCTGCTTAGGGATGTGACACGTCCTCCATGTGGGACAAAGTCTGACGCTAATAGTGGGAACAAAGTATGAGCCTTGAATATGATTTTGAAGAGTCTAGTAATCACATTAGGAAGAAAGAAAGTCAGGTGAAATTAATTTGAATAATATATTTTATTTAATTGAATATATCAATACTACGATCATCTCAGTATATAACTGAAATAAAAGTCTTAATGAGATAAGTTAGCACTGTGGTTTGGATGGATGAGTTTGTCCCTTATGGGCTCATGTACTGGAAGCCTGGCTTCTGTATTTGGATGCTGAGCTGTCCTGGGTCTTGAACAGGTGGGGCCCAGTGGCATGTGGTCAGGTCTCGGGGCAGCACCCTCTGCAGAGATACATGCTGCATGGTAGAAAGCGGGGCAGCTTTTGTGGGATTGTAATAGATTCTTAGAGGATGAGTTCTTATAATCAGCAGTCCCAAACCTTTTTGGTACCAAGAACTGGTTCCATGTATAAAAGCGTTTCCATAGACAGGGGTGAAGAGTTGGGTGGGGCTGGATTCATGACGATTCAGAGGAGTGCACAGCCCCGGTTCCTTGCATGTGAGGTTCACAGTAAGGTTTGTGCTCCTATGAGAATCTGATCCTGCCACTGACCCAACAGGTGGCAGAGCTCAGGTGATAATTTGAGTGATGGGCAGTGGCTATAAATAAAAGTGAAACTTCAGTTGCTTGGCCACGCCTCACGTCTTGCCATGCAGCTCTCTCCTGTCGGGCTCCAGAGCAGTACTGGTCATGGCCCAGGGCTCAGGACCCCTGTTATATAGTGAATTCAGATTTCTTAGTTGTCTGCCCTGATTCTTCTATCATGTTATCTTTCTCTTCTGTGCATGTCCTTTACCCTCTGTGTGCTCCTACTGTAATGTCATTTGTCACGTTGTGATGTAGTCACACAGTCCTCAGCAGAGGCCACCAAACATAGCTACTTGATCTTGGACTTTCATCCTGCAAACGGTGAGCTAAAAAACCACTTCTTTAAATGTCACCCAGCTTTGGCTTTTTCTTCAGCAACATGAAACAGTTTAGGATAGTTATATTCCATTTTTTTGTAAACCCCTCACATCCAGCCCATTTTGGTTTGGATACTACTTTCTTTTTCTAGATTTGTACTCGTATTTCACAAAATTCCCATAGAAAAAGTAGATCCAAGTATCTAAGTTGCTCCAGATATATCTAAATATACTTAAAAGTTTTGCAAGAACTGAGTCAAGTATCAGTTTTGTTTAACTCTAAGTTAAATTAAATGAAAAGTCTAGTTTCTCAGCTGCCATAATGACATCTTAAGTGCTCAGCAGCCACATGGGGCCAGTGCCAGTGCACCAAGTTAGGCAGGTCAAGGTCAGCCCCCTCCTGTGGTCTGGAGGTGGGTTGGGCATTCTGAGATGGGAGCTTCTGGCCCAGCTAGCTGGGCTTTCCAGCTAGGTAGTGAGCTCACAGCTCCTCTCTGCATTCTGAACATGTGGTTGTTCCAGGTCCAGGGACAACCAGGTGAGAACTGGAACTCAGCCAGCTTCCAGGACAGGCAGCTGGCTCCACTTGCCTCTGACACCTGGCTGCCTGACATTTACTCAGCAGCCTTGGTGCCACCACCTGGAGCTGGTGAGAATAAACAAGGGGCCCTGTGGTTTCCCTCTGAGGAACTACATTCCTGGGCAATGAGCCTGACCTTGGGATAAACCCAATAGGATGACCTCAGCTATGATTTCACAATGTGACAGTTCCAGCAGGCAAATGGTAGCAGCCACTGGGCGTTCTCTGTGCACAGGAGTTAGGGTGGCCATCAGGTTCGGCTGGAGGCATAGGGGCTTGCTGTTTTGTGAGACTAAGCAAGCCCACTGTTCTGCCCAATCCCAAGCTCCCAGGAGATGCGTCACAGGGCCCCAGGACCATCCCAACCCAGGCACACACACTTCAGTGTTAATAATACTTCCTTTGGAAACTGATGGATTCTATGTATTAAGAAACTGTTCTTTTTTCTTGAATCAGTAATAAAAATTTTTGTTTTAAAGCTCTTCTTGAGAATCTTGCAGATGATGAATCTTTCTCAATGATCTGTGAGCTGGGAAGACCACATGTTTCCATCAATATTCTGTTTTCCCTTTTGGTGAAATTGAAATTTCATGGATTAATTCATCAGTACTATGTGCCAAGTATGTGCCGTGGGTTCAACCAAACAAAAGCATGCTCCCTCCTACTAGGATCTCACAGATCAGATGGGGAGACCCAGAGTAAGTTCATATTATTGAGAATGGTCTGCTGAGGAGACCTGAATGGTCTGCTGGGACCCATTCAGGGCTCTGATTCAGTTTACCTAGGGTGTGGCCTTAGCACTGAGTTTTAAAAATGTAGGCACAATGGTGCATGCCTGTAATTCTATCACTCTGGGAGGCTGAATAAAGAGAATCACATGTTGAAGCCAGGCCTATGCAACTAAGCAATTTATTAAGACCCTATCCCAAAAATATTTTTTTAGAAAGGCTGGGGATGTAGCTCAGTGAAAAGTTCCTGGGTTGTTCAACCCCAACTATTAAAAATGTGGGCTTCATACCAGGTGATCCTTGTGTGCAGGCTGTAGGAAAATTACTGTTTAAAATCTAGCCAGTGATCTTAGCAGCTACTGACTGGGTTGCAAGAGTTCTGCATCCCAGAACTTCTGTGTTCTAGGCAGCAGCCAAAATGATTGTTGCAGTCAAGGAAAACATTTAATAGAGGACACATAATTTATTATATTATTTTATAATATTCACCCAAAAAGTCAAACACAGGAGACTCAAAGAATCCAATTGAGGGTCTGCATTCCATGGCAATGTCCACCCAGAGTCCAGCTGAAGACTTAGAGACCATGACAATGTCCTCCTAGAATCCAACTGGTGGCCTAGAGCTCAGGACAATATTTCATGCAAGTCTATATCAAGGATTTGTACTGCAAAGGCCCAAAGGTCAGTGGTGGGAGCTAGAAAGTCTGCCCCCATGGGATGGAGGATCTGTGCCAGCAGTCTAAGGGATCTGCAGTGGAGCCCAGGAAGTGACTCTAAAGGTAAGGACCAGAGCTCCCCTAAAGAGAACTGCAGCCATCCTCAGTGACAGCGAGGACCCAAGATTCTCTAACGATGAAAAGCGCGAAGTAAATATTGGGAAAGCCAGTGAAGGTCAGCCATATCAAACTTCTCCAGGAGAATCAACAGCCTTCTCTTCCAGTTCTCCTTTTACGCAGCTGGCAACAGCCCTTAGATGGACTTTCCACACCAAGCACCACGCTGATTCAGTTCAGCTGAATGTTACTTGTTGACCATTAGTTAATCCACCACACTGGTCCTCTGAATTGTAAATTGGGTGAAAGTTTTCCTTTCTCCAAAGCCTTCCCATACGTACCATTTCTCTTTAGGCAACCACCAACCTGTCTTGCAGGCTCTGCTCTTCTGTACTACCCTTGCCTGCTTCCCTGCTGTGCTCTGGAAAACTTGGGCTCACGTCTGCGTTTTTTTTCTTAGGATCAAACCCAGGGCCTTTACACTCAGCCATATCCCAAGCCTTATTTGTAATTTTTAAAAATTTGAAATGGAGTCTAGCTAAATTGCCCAGCCTACCCTG
This sequence comes from Cavia porcellus, assembly GCF_034190915.1. Classification (NCBI taxonomy): domain Eukaryota; kingdom Metazoa; phylum Chordata; class Mammalia; order Rodentia; family Caviidae; genus Cavia; species Cavia porcellus. Next base: position 40,541,916 of record NW_026947490.1, on the reverse strand, counting down.
AAACCTGCAGTTCCTTTGCTTCAGCCTCCCAGAGTTCTATGAACGTGGAGCTTTTGCCTCAGCTCTGCCCTCTGCTTCGTGTTCCCTCAGCGATGCACGTGGTGACGTGTTCACCTTCTCTCCTTTGCTCAGTTCTTGTCTTCTCAGTGAGGGTCTCTCTGATACCCTCTAATCTGTTGCTCTTTAGCCTGCACTTCGTTTTCCATGAGGTTATCTCCTATAAAATTTGCAACTTGGTTCTGTGTATTAATTATTACCTGCCTCCTCTGCTTTGTTCCCTGATGTATCTGGAGCGTAGGACATATCAGTTGTGATGGGTCCTGGGATCTTGAGTGTTTATCCCCCAGTTCATGTGTTTGAAAACTAATTCTTCAGTGTGATAATGTTGGGTGGCAGGCCTAGAGAGAGGTGTTTAAATTATGGGGATTAAACCCATATGAATAGATTCATGCCTTTTTCATATTAGTGATCTCTTGCTCTCACAGAACAGTAGAAGCAAGCTGACTTAAAGCAAAGTTATCTATTGTGTTTGTCTTTTTTGCATATATTTTTTTGTCCTTGTTTTCTGTCTTGGGTTGAAGCAACACAGACTCTAGGTATGGCTACTCAATTTTAGACTTCTCAGATTCTGAGTTAAAGTAATTTACTTCTTCATGAGTTACCCAGTCATAGATGTTCTGTTACAGCAATGGAAAACAGATTGAGACAGATGCTCTGTAAACATTTAATAGATACACAAAAATCTGCAGAGTACTAATTGAAACAGATACCTGGGTCAGTGAAGATGACGACCTCAGATGTTTAACATCCTTTGACCACAAAGCATCCCGAATGACTGGAGGACTACAGTGAGAATTAGAGAACATGTGTACTGTGAATAGGGAAGAAGCTGCAACAACTTACTTCTAAGTAGAGTAGAAAGAAGAGAGGGCAAAAAGGGGAAAATAACTGAAATGAAGCATACATCTGCTTTCCCAAGAAAGCAGTAGGTACTGTGGGCACAGGGAAAAATCACGACCTAGTCCACTTAAACTTCGTGATTTTAAGTAGTGTAAACAGAACTGAGGGCTGGTCCTGAGTCTGAGGCGAGCTCCTATTCTTTAGTTATCATGGATCAGTCCTCTGGGGAGTAGCTGTTCTGCAGGTTCAGGGCTAAGAATGGCAGCAGCAGTACAGAAAGGAAGCTCTAGTGACAGCTCTTCTCCAGGCCATAAACTGCAGGGCAGGGACACAATGGCATTACTCCACATTGGAAGTGGAGGTAGACCGAAAGGGAAAATTCCATTTGGAAAGCTAATCCTTGGTGTTTGGCTTCAGCACATACAGAAAGGAACAGAAGCACATTGAAATTTTCCTGCTATCATTGTCTCACAGTGTCTTTTCTACTCCTCTCCAGATGACTTGTGACTAAAGTGGTTTGTAAACTCATGCCAGCCTATCTCCCAGTTCATATCTCACTGTAGCCTGGTTGGTGGGTGGTGGAGAAGGGCTCGGAGGAGAAGCAGCCCACGCTGTTTGAAGCATTTACCTAGTTTGGTAGACTTTTTCTTGTTTTAGCTTGAATAATGTGACCAAAAAAAGGTACCTATGAAAAGACTGCATTATTTAAGCAGAGAATATGGCAGTTATAACATACTTAAAATATACTGCATTATTTACCATGTGCTCTCAGTAAAATTCAGAGAAAGCTGAACCATATAAAACGAGGTAAAAGATATGAAAATGAGCAAACAGACTGAAGTGAAACAGGAGGTTCCTAAGTGACCAAAAGTCTGTAAGAAACAAGTAGAACCATAGTGTAGGTGAAAATGGCACTGCAGATATTAAACTGCAGAAGTGACACACACAACAATCAAGCCAGTGATACAGAAGGCAAACACAATAAGCTCTAAGAGGGTGGAATTTTCCCCCCAGGGTAAGAAGACAGTCTGAGAGCCAGGATGACAGGCACGAAGGACATACAACAACTATCCAAATACTTTTTCAAACATCAAATGTTCAAATATTCATTCTTCTTAATTTCACAATAAAAGATTTGAGTTATGGGAAGAAATGGTAAAAAATATAGGTACCATCGATATCACCATGAAAGAGATCAGAAACATACAACTGAGTCAATTATCAAGGATATAATGGAATGATTCTCTTTAGGGGGAACAAAGGATTTAGTCTAAAGATGCAAAAAGGTTTACGTCACACAAGGTTGATGAGATGTGTTTGACTTCTGTATATAACTCTGTTGACGTATTTTTATTTCCAGGGAAAGAAAAACTCCAGAAAGGAAAGAAAAGCCAACTGCCATAGAAGAAAGATTAAACTGTTTTCTAGCCTGTGCACTACAGACTTGAAGGAAAATAAGGGATGAACCTGGGCTCCTCCTTTTTGGCAATATGGAACGCTTGATAGCAAGAGAAAAACTTGCTATAGAAGATTTAGTGCTGTGGTGTACAGCCTAAATCACACAGCAGAGCAGGAGACAAATTCTGCCTGTGTTCAAGGTAGGTGGTCAGATCAAAGACAGCTACATACAGTCAGCAACCCTGCCTGGGAGAAGTGTTCTGGGAGAAAACACACACCACAGGGAAAATGTAATGCCTTTTTATTTGCTCTTTGGCTCTAGATGGTGGGAATAACAGAAGAAAGATTCTTTAAGAATTTCTAAAATAAATCACTGCATGAATTCTGGAATTAAATTTACACTACTATTCTGATTTGAAAATCCCCATGAAAATTTGTGATGGTTTCAGGTGGTAATTCTTATGTGCCTAGCAGAATTTAACTAAATCTCCCTTGGAAGGTCTATGTTAAATTCAGACTTAAAATACTCGAATAGATAAAGCTCTAGGGACCGTATACTTGCCACCAAAAATTACAAATCACATGAGGAAACATGTCTCAGTAACAAGAGTTAACAGGAAAAAAAAACTCATCAGACATGCCAAATCTATAATACTGTAATGATAAAATTCAGAATTCTCAAAAGATGTTTATAATGATTAAAGGAAAGCTTTTGAAATTGTCTATAGAATTAGAAACTGTAAAAAATGTCAAAGCAATTTTAAAAAGATAATAGAGTTTATAGAAATTTAAAAATCTCAATGTGTAATTAAAGACTACAAGATGAAACTAGAAAGTAAAAGTTCAACATGTGACTCTTCAGAGTTCAAGAATCTACACACTGAGAGAACTGGGGGTAAGGAGTAACTGTCAGTGTTATAGGGGCTGCAAAGTTTTGATACTGATAAACACACAAATACTACTCAACAGATTCATGAAATTCAACTATTTCCACACTGAGAAAAGCTGAGTAAGGCTGTACCTACAAATCCCCGGAAAGAAAAGTTTAGAGTGGACAGAAAAAGAAGAGTAATGAATCATCATAATAATAACTAGTCTAGAACGGGAATAAACAACAGCGAAGCTAAGTAGATGAAAAAACATCTTTAAACATCTTTAAAATTTTGAGGAACTTACTCTCAGTTTAGGATTGCTGGGTATCTTACAAGAATGAAGATGAAATGTATTTCACAACAAGAAAAATGTAGAATTTAAGAAAAATTCTTAGAGCTACCAAAGGCCCTTCTTCATAATCCAGAAAAAGAGTTCCAAGACATAAGAAAGAATGACAAGCAATAAGAACGATATACATGAGGGTAAATTTAACTAGACAATCATCATATAAAACAAATGTAATTTCTAAAATGTACAGGACAAAATGTACAAAAATAATATGTTGAGAAAAATCAATATAGATCAGTGGCAGATGTCAAATATTCTAGGTTGACTGTACTATTTTGGAGGAAGGAAAAGATTGACTAGTCAGAAGATGGAATAATAGAAAATAAGAAAAATCATCTCCACTTAAAAATCCATGAAAAGATAGAAAAGTAAACAGAAAACAAGGTACAAAAAACCCCCCACACGATTAGCTGGATGCAGTGGTACACTCGTACCACTTAGGAGGTTAAAATGGGAAGATTACAAGTTCAAGGGCAGCCTAGCCAATGTAGCAAGACCTTGTCTCAAAATAAAAGAACAAAGAGGACCGGGGATGTAGTTCAGTAGTAGTGAGCTTGTCTTTCTGTGGCTGGACCGAGCTTCAACTTCAGGATTACAAATAAGCAAAATGCAATACTACAACATTAGATAGAAATACAGTAAATTTTGTAACAGCTTTTATAATAAATGTAAATGAATTAAACTTTCTGGGTGAAGGACAGATAATTCCAATCTGCGGTTTAAGGAAAAGTAAACCATTTACAGGAAGAATATCTAAAATATTCAGAAACAAAATTTGAAAGTAATAGAAAAAAGACGAATATAATAGATTTTAACTAACCAACCAAAAGGGAGTGGATGCAGCAGTATAAGGATTAGAAAACTAGACTTGAAACCTAAATTATTGATTGTGAAACACATCACCTCTATTAATTTTTATATTTATATGAATTTTTATGATAGCTTTACAACATGAAGACTAAAATAGGCATTATAAAAAAGGAGAAATCAATGTGACTAAAATATTGACACATCTTTCTCAGAAAATGACAGATCAGATAAGAATAATTTGACAAAAGACGTAGAAAATTTAACCCAAACAACAAACAGACTGGACTTAATGGATTTTGCTATGGTTGCTCCCCACCAAAACTCTTGTAGAAATTTAATTACCAGTGTAATGACATGAAAAAGGATGGCTCTTTAAGAGGTGATAGGCATGAGGTTCAGCATTCCTGAATGGATTAATGTGGTCTCTGGGAATTCTCATTTTTGTAGGGCTAAATGTGTTAATCTAACAGCAGGTTTTTATAAGCAAGCCTGGCATGTCCTCTTAGTATCTGGCACACACGCCTCTTCTGCATGAGTATGCTTGTCCTTCCACTGTTTCTTCCATAAATTGAAGTAGCAGGTCGTCCTCACTACAGGGATCAGTAATATTAATATATATGGTAAATAATATGAAATATATGTGTAATCCATTAACTAGTGATTTCCTACTGTTCATTTTTTTCTTCTGTAAATCTGTATAACTTATACCCTTTCACTTTTTTTTTTCTGTTCTCCTTAAATAAAAAAAAAAAGAAATATATGTAAAATAACTCTTGGAATGCAAATAAAGGTGTATCTAAAGATATCTATATAATATACATATAATATATATGTAAAATTTGAATTGGAAAAGAGAGGTGTTAAAGAATAAAAGTTAATAAAGAAAAAAAGTTTTACTAGAGAGACTTAAAAAAGATAAATAAACTCTAAGTAAGAGTTTAGTAAAAGTTGTTTTGAAAGGCTAAAACAGATGAAATCTAGCAAAAAGTAGAGACAGAGAACACATATAAAATAATTTTTGGAAAAAGAAAAATATAAAACTGTAAACTTAGCAGTTGCTTAAAGAAATGATTTCTTTTTTTACATTTATGGTAATATATTGGAATTTTTTTTGAACTGGACAAATTCCTAGAAAAGTTGTTAATATGAGAAAATAGAAAATATTACAGTTCAATAATATTATACTCATTAAATAATCTGCATTGATAGTAAAGATCCTCCCACAAAGAAAATAGCAGGCACAGATTATTTACAAAGAAAATCTACTAAACAATGAAGCAACAAAGAACTCTAAACTTTCACTAGCACTTTCGGAAGACAAAAAGAAGAAAAAATTCTTTTATATGATTAACACAGTTGATATATCCAAATCAGACAAGGACTAGGTAGAAAAAAGCTGTAGGCTAATCTTACTCATGAATATGGAGTCAAAACGTAAATCTTTCAAAATAATGACAGGTGAAGAAAGATGATACACTGTCCAAGATGGTTTCATTTCAAGAGGTAAAGTGCAGAACTGTAAAATTTATAAAAGTTATTCATCACGCTGAATGAAGAAAGCATATTGCTGATGTTTTCTGTTCCTCACTTTCATTTCCTCAATGTTGTGCTTCTTATGTGTTTGGGTTGTAAGTTTCTTCGCACTGTCATACTTAGAATTAAGATCCTTTCCCTTGGATTCATCGCCTTTTCATTAGGAAATACATTTCTCTGCTGTAAGCACTGTTTCTTGTTTTAAGAGCTACTCTGCTGGTATTAGTATGGTAATACTAACCCTTTTGCTGAGAGCTTGCGTACATGTTTTCTCTCCCCCTTTAACTGCCAGCATTGTGTATTCTCATGATTAAACTCGTGAGTCTTAAGTGAGTGGAGCTGGTTTTTGTCCTTACATCCAATTTGACGATCTTTGTTACCTGGATAATTTACCCGTTTATAGTTGATGTAATTGTGATTTTATTGTGTTCAGTCCTCTATTTTACTTTTTGTCTGTCACTTGATCTATTTGTTCTATGCTGTTCTTCCTCTCCTTTCTATACCTAATCAAACACTTTTCATTATTCTCTTTCTTCTGTTATTAACCTACTTGTTATTTATTATTTTATTACTTTTTAGATAGTTTTCCTAGGCTGGGGATATAACTCAGTGGCATAGCATTTGCTTGGCAAGCACAAGGTCTTGAGTTTGATTCCTGGTACTTCCACCCAAATAGTTTTCCTAGCATTTACCACATCCTGCTTTGATGTATCAGTGTCTGATATAAATTAATGGCACATCTGGAGATATTGCCTGTTCAGTGTCAGATTACCACAGAAAAGCAAATATAAAAGCCAGTGACATGACGTTGGTGTCCAGCATATAAAAGTTAGTGAATGTATCTTGATGGCTACCTCAATGTCATGAATTGATTAAAAATGTTTATGGGAATTGCTGTCACATAAAAACATAGAATACATTGTATGTGTTCATCCACTATATTCACTGGATCTGGCACCATGCAAGTCCTGGTCCTTCTCCAATATCAAAATGACACAAAAGATACAGGTTTTCAATTAATTCAGGACATTGAAGCTGCTACAAAAGTGAGACTAAATATACTCATGAAAAGGCTTCCATAATTGCTTTTAAAAAATGGAATCAGGGCTGGGGGGTTAGCTCAGCTGCATAAATGCCTGCTTGGTAAGCACAAGGTTGTAAGTCTGATCCCTGGTACTAAAAAAAAAAAAAAAAAAAAAAGATATCAGTGTGTTTGAAGTAAGGGAGAATATTTGAAACAAATTTGTGTCAATATGTCCCTTGCTGTAAGAAGAAATTTTTAAAACCTAACCATTCATCGTGGTTCGCAATTACACCTAATAATTAAAGGAGCTGAACCTTCATATAGGTGAATCATACAGTCTGTACTCTTTCACGCAAATTATTTCTTCCGGACCTTCATGTCTATGAGTTCATGCATCTTGACTACTCAGATGTGGTTTGTTTTTATTGCTGAGTTGTATTTCATTGCACAAGTGCACCAAAACTTACTTATCCATTATAGTGTTGTTCTTCTATTTGGATGCTATATTAGTCAGGATTTTACTGGAGAAAGCAGATCTGACATGAGATATGCAAGTGTATAAGAAATTACAAGACTGGCTTACAAAGGTCAGCCACAGTGTTGGAATAGGAAGTGTGCAGAGGGTGTCTGCATGCTGGGGACTGAAGAATTCAATCCAAGGTCTGGGGTTCACCCTGGTGTCTTGTTCAAGTCTGCACCAGCAGGCTGATGGGTCTGCAACAAAAGGCCAAAAGGTCTATGCTGGAAGGTTGAAGAGTCCATGCTGGAAAGCTGGAGTCTACATAGGAAGTCGGGAGACGACGTCAAAACCAAAGGCAAAGACTGGAGCTTCTCCAAAGAATGGAATGCATTCATCCTTCCTCCTTCCCTTGTGTAACTCCAGGGATGACGCACCCTAGGTGGGTCTTCTATACCCTGGCTATAGAGATGCTAAACCCATTTAGTTAAGCTTCTAAATGTCTCAAGTTGACACAATCAATCAACCTCTACAAATGCTCTTATAAAGAATAGAGACTTAAGCATTTAGTAGCATATTTTGTGGGTATGAACATTCACTGTTTGGTGCTGGTAGTAGGAGTGTGTGTATTTATGTATATATACTGATAATTAAAATTTCTTGGTCAGAAGATACATGCATGCTTTGTTTTGGTAGATATTGCCAAATAATTTCACAAAAATAATTGTACCAATTTTCATTAGCAGCTTAAAATAATTCTAACTCTTCTCCATTCGCTTTAACATCTGGCAATGTATATCTTCAATATTAGCTTTTTAACTAGGTGTGCAGAAGAGTCTTATTGGGCTTTAATTTTTATTTTACTGATGCTTAATGATAGTGAACACTTTTTACTGTGTTTACTGGATATTTTAAAATTCTCTTTTGTGAAGGCCCATTCAAATTTTTCAGTTTTGACCGGGTTATCTGAATTTTTCTAATTGATCTATGTAAGTCTTTTTGTACTTTCAGTTTAAATTTACTGTTTGATATTTGTATTCCAAATATCTCTTCTGAGTCTGTGATTTGTCTCTTCATTCCTTTAATGGTGCTTTTTAACATACAGGGATATTTAGTTTTAATAAAGTCTAATATATTATTTTTTTCTTTTATAATTAGTACATTTTTGATCTTCTTAAATAAATGTTTGCTTATGAAAAGATAAAGACTTTTCCCATATTTTTCTTCTAGGGACCTGATTTATTTAATTATTCTATTTAGCTCAATGATGTATCTCAAATTCTTTTTTACATATTATATGATGTAAGAATTGTTTTAGTCAGGGTTCTCCAGAGAAACAAGACCAACATTATGATAGATACAAAGCACATAGATAAATACATAGATCTCTTGTAAGGAGTCATCTCAATTGATTACAGAGGCTGAGAAGCCTCAAAATTTGCAGCTAGCAGTGTGGAGGCCAAAGAGAATTCTGATGTAGCTTTAGTCTGGGTGCCAAGGCCTGAAAACCAGAAGAGTCAATGATCTAGTATAGAATTAGGAGGGTGTAAGATCTAGTATAGAAGCCTGCAGCCTTGAGCCCAAGTAAATCCAATGTTTCACTTTAAGTATGAAGGCAAGAAAAATCTAGTCCTCAGCTTAAGACAGTAATACTAGAAAAGTGCACTTTTACTCATGGGACAGTTGGCCTCTTTGTTCTACTCAGACCTTCAGATAATTTGATGAGGCCCACCGGTGTTAGGGAGGAAAATCTGCTTTAATCAGTTTACTATTTTGAATGATAATGTTATCCAGATACACCATCTCAAACATGTCAGGAAGAAAATTTGATCAAATATCTGAACATCCCATTGGCCCTTGCAAGTTCATACATAAGACTGATCATCACAAAAGTCAAGGTTCAAGTTGACCTGTGTGTGTGTGTGTGTGTGTGTGTGTGCGCGCACACGCGTGCATGTGCATGCATGCACACGCACACTTTGACCCCTTCCTCTGCTTAAAATGATCATCCTATTCCCAGAGAATTTTCTATATCTTTTGTCACTAATCATGTGTCTGCAGAAGGGTAGTTGTTAACACAATTAACCGTGTTATAAATAGAGCTACTATATAATATGTTAAATATTTAAAATATTTTCATTTTACTAAAGTAATAAATGTGCATAGTTTTTAAAAATGAAGTAGTATCAAATGATCTGCTTTACTCCTGCCTTCTCTCCACCCCTGCTTTCCATAAAGAAGAGATTTTCATAATTTTATTTATTTTTAATTAATGTTAATGTTGTTGCTTCTTGATGTATGGGTATTACATATTATCTACTAATTTCTCATTTTGTTACAAATTTTTTTACTTTCCAATATCCACCCTCCACTTTTCTTCCTCTGTATAATCAATATATCTACATCATAATTTCTGATTATATCAGTAATTAATGTTTATATTAATATAATCATATTGTTTTCTGCCTAGCCAAACAGCATATAATAGTTTCCTAGCAACTTTTTGCTGTTTGGTGTTGATAATTGTTTTGCTTTCTAGTTCACTTAGTGTTCTATGCATAGAGTGATTTCCCCTTCAGTGCTCCAAGAAACCTGTCAGATGCCTGTCGGTGATCTTCCAAATGTTCAGACACATTTCTAAGTACTTCATCTACTTCCCTTGCCCCAGGGACTTCTCTCCTGCAACCTTTGGTGGGTGAGTTTGTTCACCTTGCTTGCAGATTCGCAGTGGAGAGGCAGCATTTTTATATTATTTTCTATTTGTTATGGTTTAGCTCAAGAATATTCCTCAAAGCCCTATGTTCAGAGGTGGACCTTTCGGACAGGGACTGAATGGCGGCAGCACTATGCCCATCAGTGAATTAATTCATTGGTGAGTTTGTGTGCTGTCAGGAGCCAGGGTCTGTTTAGAGATGGGTCACTGAGAACATGAACTGCAAAGGGTGTCCTTGGCTCTCCCCTTTTCTTTCTTCTTCCAGGTTGCCCTGGGGTGAGCAGGGTTTTTTTTTTTTTTTTTTTTTTTTTTTTTTTGTCTTTTTCCTTTTTATCAGTACGGGCGATCGAACTCACAACTGCCTGTTTGCAAGGCAGGTGCTTATGCCGCTGAACTAAATCCCCAGCCCCCGTGGTGAGCAGTTTTTCTCTGCAAGATCCTTCTGCCATGGATGTTTTTCCCTTGGTACCAGCCAACCATGGACTGCAACTGAGCCCAATTCAGTCTCTTCTCCTTTAGAAGACCAATACACTATTCCATAATATAAAACCTGTCGGTGTCGCTCCCGGCCGGCAGGAAAGACACACGACAAAGTCTGGCGGTGTGCAACCTTGCCTTTATTTGTCTCCGCGTGGGCCCCGCGAGGCCTCCACTCTGCCACCAGCCCTTTCTCGCCGGTGGACTTTCTCTATCTCTCTCTGTGCTTTCTCTCTGTGCTTCTCCCTCGTGGCGGGAGAGGCATTTACTTTTATAGGGTAACAGTGGCCAATCAGTTTAAAGCGCGCGATGCGGGCTGACTGGCTAACATCAGCTGTTGCTAGGCAGACTATCTTACAGAGCGGGTTGTTTAAGTCGCCAGCGCAATCAGGGGGCAGGAAGCAGGCACCAACTTGACTCACTCGATGGGAGGGGCAATCTAGCTCAGGCTCCGCTCCCACCCACAGGCCCTACGTCCGCCAAGTAAGGCGACCGGTGTCGGCCGCGGCTCCCAACATCTCCCCCTAATTTATTTACTTTGAATGAATGTATGCATCGCAGCCCGCCCTGGATCGAGTGCAGAGGCTTATGCCCTGTGTTGAGGCCCACCGTAGGCCCTTGGCTTGGACCCTGGTCGGCCGCCCCCGGGTCCGCCAAGGCCTTGAGACCCTCGTCCTTTTTCCAGGGCCAGGAGTGAACTGGACGGAACCTGGATGCACATAGGCGTGCACTCATGCCCCTCCGTGTGATCCCCTCGGAGAGGCATCTAGATCTGGGCAGATTCTAGTAATCCAGCGGCTTTCGTGCGCCATGGGGTAGGGCCTGGCTTAGGTCGAGTCGTGCTGGGGAGGCACGCTCTTACCCGTCATTGACTCACCCACCCTGCTGTGTGGTGTCAATAGGGAAGGAATGCGGAAGACCCGCCACACCTAGACCCAGTCGTAGGCCAGTCGAGCGAGCCATGCATAAGCCTGGGGGTCATTGTGCCCATCACGGGCTGCTGCCAGGGCCACATGGGCAACCAGGCGTACTTGACGCCAGGCCGCCGCAAGGCGCCCATTAATAAATGATGTAACCCATCGGAGCAAGAATGGTCCTACAAGTAAGAGCAGAAGCAAGGAGCACAGGGGACCTAACAATGGTAAAACATAGGGGAGCAAGCCATTCCAGGCTCCCCAAAAAGGGATTGTCCTGCAGTTCTTTTAGGGCTCATCTTGTTGTTGGGTCTGCGGTTGGCCTCTGGTGGAACAGGCCTGATCTTCAGTCGAGGGACTTGTCACATGTCAACCTCTCTGGGACCCACAGTGGTTCTCGTCCCGATTCCTGCAGAAAAACACAAACCGCGCCTCGGTTCCAGCTAACCACCGGATCCGGGCCCATCCATTGTCATGCCATAGATAACCGCGCCTTTGGAGGCAGGCCTTGGCTTACTCCCCCTTTTTATTTATTTATTTTTTTTTAATTTTTTTTTTTTTTTATCGGTGCCAGGGATCGAACTCGCGATTGCCTGCTTACAAGGCAGGCGCTTATGCCGCTAAGCTAAATCCCCAGCCCCCGTTTTCTTGACCGGCGTTTTTCTCAGCCTGCTCGGCAGAGTAGCCGCCCATGAAAATACCGTCCGCCCCGCGGCGCAACGTCATAGGACGGCGGTCGCGACAGAGTGGAACGGGGCGTCACTTCCTGTGCCGGCTGAGAGAAGGGAGGGTTCCCTGTAGCGGCCTCTCGGCGGGGAGCCGCTTCTGGAGAAGAGCTCCAGGGCGGAGTGGATGGCTCTCTATCTCCTCCCCGCCAGAGGGCTCTCGGGGGTCCTTTTTCCTCTCTCTGCTTTTTTCGAGCGGCGCACGCACACAATTCGCGGCGCAACTCGGCATAGGAGTCAAGGCACGCATGTATCATTTCCCACAGGGGGCGAATAGCTGGCGAAATATCGCCTCCCAATTCCGCCGAGGCGAGGTCCCCGCCTAACTTCTCCCATGACGGCAGGTTTAAATGCCCTGTGGGTAAAAACCAGGGAGCCACCCTATCTACCTCTGTTATGAATAGTTCCAGTGTTTTTTGACCTACCCTGAGGTCTCTAGCTTTTAAAAGCTTTCTAAGGGCCTTTACCAAGGGCCGCGCCTCCGCGCTCGGTAAATTACCCATCCTCAACCTCTAAGGGCTGTAACTCACCGCGTGTGACTTAAAGAACCCGTCACCTACGCGTGAGCCTGAGGGGAGTCTAAAAGCCCTGTAGGTGCGCGCCACCCAGAGCCCAGGCTTATCCCCAACTCACCTGTCCGGCAGCACCACGCTGGAGCGTTGCACACCACCGCCGTGTCTCGGGGTTGATCAGTCCCCGTGCAGGTCACCAAATGTCGGGGTCGCTCCCGGCCGGCAGGAAAGACACACGACAAAGTCTGGCGGTGTGCAACCTTGCCTTTATTTGTCTCCGCGTGGGCCCCGCGAGGCCTCCACTCTGCCACCAGCCCTTTCTCGCCGGTGGACTTTCTCTATCTCTCTCTGTGCTTTCTCTCTGTGCTTCTCCCTCGTGGCGGGAGAGGCATTTACTTTTATAGGGTAACAGTGGCCAATCAGTTTAAAGCGCGCGATGCGGGCTGACTGGCTAACATCAGCTGTTGCTAGGCAGACTATCTTACAGAGCGGGTTGTTTAAGTCGCCAGCGCAATCAGGGGGCAGGAAGCAGGCGCCAACTTGACTCACTCGATGGGAGGGGCAATCTAGCTCAGGCTCCGCTCCCACCCACAGGCCCTACGTCCGCCAAGTAAGGCGACCGGTGTCGGCCGCGGCTCCCAACAAAACCAGTCTTATTTTGTTTCAATTTTCCTTGTGAAAGTTCTTTTTGATTTGCTTTTTTTAAATCACTGGTATTCTGAAATTTTGTGATGTTGTGGTTGGCATAATTTTCTTTCTTTCTCTCTTTCTTTTTAGTTTATTTGTTTTTTGTTGATTTCTTTTGTTCATTCCATTGTGTACTTCGGAAGTGCAAATAATCTGGCAGTTATTCAGCAGTCAGCTTTTCACTGCTGTAACAAATCACTGGAGTGATCAAGCTCTAAAGAGATAAAGGTTGTTTTAGCTCAGTTTTGGAGATTCTGGTCCATGATTATTTGCCCCTTCACTTTCTGGGCCTGTGCAGACACACTGTGGTGCAGGCAAAGTTGTCCACCTCATGGTTAGGAAGAGGAGGGAGCTGGGGTCCTACTGCACCTTCAAGGGTACATTCTCTGTCACCTAAAGACATCCCCCTGGGCCCCAATAATGCCATACTGGGGACCAAATCTTGAGTACATGGATATCTGTAGGATACTTAGGTTCCAAATTGTAGAGTTAGTATTACTTCTTTGATGGTCCTTTCTCCATAATTCTCAACAATTGGTCAGATAGAGGAGCTTTGGATGGGACTAACACACTTCTCATTTTTTCTTTTTTATTATTCATCTCCTTATCAGTATTATTCTGCTATGTGTTTTATTCTCATTCATTCATTATTTGTTCCACTAATTTTTTTCTGTTTCTTTGCTTTCATTTTTTTATCCCTTGTTACCTTGGTCTTGGGGTTCACATTGAGTCTTTTCTCTTTTGTGTTGTGCTTTTGGGATGTCCGTTCAAATTTAAGGGCAAGATTTAAAGCTCATTGGAAGTTCAGTGTATCTGCACTAGATAACCACTGTGGATCTCCATTGTGGCATAATCAGGTTGCTTGTTTTTGTGTCTTTGTTGGATATCTCCCCCTATTAAGAGGCTTTACAAATTTTCTTATTTATGTCCATTTTGTTTTTCTGGAAAAGAATTCTACAATCTCCTAGGTGGCAGTAGCAGTTATACCAAGTTACTGAAACCCTGAAAATAGTCTAAGGGAAAGATGTGTGAGGGACCACTCTTGACTGGGTTTAGTTATTCCTTTTGTTCTCAATTTAGCACCTTCTTGTCCAACTGCGTCTACTCTCTCCAACATCTGGAGCCTCTCCACTTTAAAGATAATCAAGCTCCAATTCCCTGCAGAGATGGGAATGGGATATTTTCTTGGCCACACATGGAAGACAAAGAGATTGGAAAAGGCATGGGGGGGTGGCATCTAACAGCTCAGGACAGATGTGCAACCCCAGCTACTGTTGCCTGAAGTCTCAGACCTTTCTTGAGTCCTGGGGGGAAAATTAATTTGTTTTTCACCATTACTCCTTCTGTTGGCACAAAGATTTCACTTCTCTTGTCCATCTTTACGCGTGTATCCCTATTCTGGATTTGCTTTGAAATTTCATTTACCTCTATAAGAAATGTTGATTTATGCTCATAGATATAAACTTCAAGTGATAATGTGATTAATAAAAATTGGCTCAAGATGGCATCATGTATCTGTAGACTAGCAACCATACAATAAAATGAAAGAGAGGTACATATCACTCCCTAAAAATGTGACATTCTCGGATGACTTTATGGATAAGCTCTATCAAATTCTTACCAAATAAAAATGACCCTATACCATATGAACTTTTCCAGACCATAAATATAACAAGTTAAAATGCCTCAACTAATTCTGTGGTCCTAATTTAATTTCACACCCCAAATAGTTAAAAAGAGTTTTTAAATAAAATCAATAAACCAGTGTAATGGAAAGGAAAAAAAAGATCAACTAAGCTTACTTTTGATCAGAATGCAGGGACAAGCAAAGCAGCAAACTATAATATTATGTGAAAAGTAGTAAACTTTGGTCCATTATGGTTCACTCAGAAAGGCTAAATCAACATTAGAGACCCAGTCTTCAATAACAAACTTCAAAGATTCAACAGGAAAAGTAATCATCATAAAAGGTAATAAATTTTAACACAGTTATTAAAACTGTTAGAAACTAGTTATCACAGAGGAAAACATTTGTTGAAGTCACAATTAAGGGCTAAGACAGAATTTTTTTCAATAATAAATATTAAAAGCATTGTTTTGTAAGTCAGAGACAGGAATGTAAGCACATGGGAACACTTTTCCATTGTTCTCAAAGTTTAAACTAGACAAACAATAGAAAAGCCAAAACTAAATAGAAAAAGACAAAATTGTCTGACAGTAGACTTAAATCCACGATAGCAGTATAAGATTAAAGGGAAAACACTATACTAATAGTTTTCTGAAATACTATTCTTCAAATAATTCCTAGAGAAAATACTTTTCTTTTCAAAGTTTTCTTAATAGGTCTTATCTGAGTATCTAGCTAACACATTGAACTATTTGCGTTGGTGTGTCTTTTTTCTCTTTTCTCCTTTCCACTATCTCATGAAAGTGGGAGCTTCTCTGCCCTACTTCAGAGAGGGAAATAACACAAAGCCAAAAAGGAAGGTGTGTGCAACACGTAACAAAATACACAGTCTTCCCCACTGTCCCCCGAGCTCACTGAAGCAATTAAGCTAAGTATATTAACCATAGGCACCGCAAAAGAAACAGATAACCTTTGAAGATGACAGGTAAGAGAATGTGACGCTTGCTTTTCCAAGGAAGAGACCAGAGAGCAAAGACAGGGGCAGGCAGCACCTTCCAGAGGGGACAAGGCCTCCAGGCTGAGTTCTCAGGTCATACTTATGACTCCCTGGACCTCAGTCTCCAACCTCCATAAAAGGTGCTCGTGGAAGTACCGTGGGTTTAGAGCAAAGCAGACTTTGATGTTCTTAGGAGTCAGGACCTTCACGTGTCTCCATGTCAGACACCAAAAGAAGCAAGCTAGCTAGTGGCTATGAATTCTAAATCTGAATTCACTCAGGTTTAAGTTTAGATCTTTGAGGATAACAAAATACTGAAAAGGATCCTGTGCCCCTGGGGACAACCTGAAGTCACCATAACACCAACCTTGGACTACGAAGTAAATGGAACAAACTTTCACAGTGATTTAACTTATCTTTTTCCTGACCCATGTAGCCTAATCTGACCCTTCCTGGTGTGCTCTGTGGCAGTTTCCTCTTCTACAAACTGCAGACAATTCTCATAATGTCAGTGTGATGAGTGGAAAGCTAAGAAGACACTGGACATGAATGGACCAATGTTAGTACTTCACACGTCAGGGATTATTACTCTGGTTATTAGCATTGTCATGAATAATATTAAATCACAATATGTATGTAAAGCTATGAGAGATGTAAAGATAAATGAAGAGAACAATGTTAGTGGTAAGATATAACTGTGTTTTTCTGACTTGGCACCATATTTTTTCTTAACTTACATAATATATAAAAGCCGGAGAAGTCTACTGGTAAAGTTGACTTAATAATAATATATCGAATTTTGCAGAGTTAATTCTTGGGGTTTTCTTTCCTACTCCCCATGAAATTTTTATAACAATAATTACATTAGAATTCTAAAATATACCTGATTATATTCTTAAAAATGTTGCAATGATTACATTATCCAATTGCAATCCAAACTATATATAAACAACATAATTTTAAGTGAGAAACGACTTCAGTTTTAATAAACACAATTTTGTGTAACTGAGTAAAAGAAAGAATACAACTACAAATGTAGACAGCTGAAAAATAATGAGACAATGACACGGGACAATTTATGGGCTGTAGCCAAAGTTGCACTTATTATTGTCTTACATGTTTTTCTTATTAAGCAAGGCAAAAGTTAAAACAAATATCCTGGCCATTAAACTCAACTAATCAGCCAAAAATTATTAAAAATCAGGAAAGTAGGACAAAGGAATTAACGAAATAACAAGCATAAATATGCAGTCAGCAGAATTGCAAAGTAAATGAGATTGGATTTTCCAAAATGATAAATAAAATATTCAAAACCAAGAAATCCAATCAAGGAAAAATGAGACCAAAATAGGAGTGAAAATATGGATATTCACAAACATGACGGGGATTTATAGACTTTTGAGGATTTCTATGAACAACACTGCTAAAAACAGAAACTATATAATACTGATAGTGTTCAGGGGAGATACATTTAAGACAGCTAATGAAGTGTGGAAAATATAAATAAAAACTCTAAAAAACCAGAAATTTTGTTAGGGAAATAATTCTATAAAGATGTTGAGACCAGAAAGTTTTATAGGTGGGACTATCAATCCTTTAGGAAATTATAGATGACTTCACTGTAATTTATTTCAGTGAACTGAAAATGTTGAAAGATTTTTTTCCTCTGTTTCTTTGTCTCTGTTTTCCTCTATCTTACATGCACAGACATACAGAAATTTCAATAGAAAACAATATATTCTGGAAAAGAGGAAATAAAATTTTTATTTGTAATTTTTGCTTGTGATATACTCAGCTACCTAGAGTCAAAAATAAAGCTACCGGAATTAATGAGACACTTGATAAAGTGGTATATTATATGATAAAATATAAAAATAATCACTATTTTATGAGAAATAACCGGCAGATAAGTGTAATAATGAATGATCATCAGTTATTAGAACATCCCCAAACACAAAATGGTTTAGAGATTAATTTAACAAGAAATATGTAGGATTTAAGGGTGGAGAAATTCTATAAAACTATACAAGGACCAGAAGTGCAAGCACACAGGCAAACACTGCCCACTTCTGCCCGGTGTGCCTGTGTGCTGTGGGCTGAATGCTACTCACCTAACCTACTAACTGCTGGTCATATTCTCACTGCTGCTTCGGACTTTCACACACCCTTGGTACTGCCTGCCCATCATGTGTGCCCCGCTGGGGCATTGGTGGGTCTGGCTGGGATTTGATAAGCCTGGAAGACCTGAGTGAGCAGAGTGGTCGTGCCTGGGGAAGTCAGAGGAGGAAGAAGAATGCTGGCTCCCTAAAAGGCGTACAAACCTGTGCACACTCTCGATGGGATTCTGCTTTCCTGTTTGTCAGAGGTCTCAGCAGACGGTTGACCCAGCTGGTTCAACTACCATTGCCCAAACTGAGTTATCTAGGAATTTCTGAGTCCTCACCGTACTTTCTCCTGACAGATTTTCTGTGCTTATCCCAAGGCTAGCTAAGTCTACGCCTTTCTCAGCTTTATTCCTGACCCTTGCACAAAGCCAATCCAAATGAGGATGAATCTAAGCCAAACTGCCAGGAATACCTCGAATCAAAAGAAATGCCCTTGCTCTCCTGCAGCAGTCTACCACCCTAAATGCCTCCTACAGAGGAATGCCAGACCCTCCTCCACTTGTGTCCATTTGCAAATGGAATAATCATCTGTTCTCCCCCCATTTGCTGCCTCCTGTTTCCTGTTAATCTTTGGTAGAATTTTACTCCTGTTCTCCATATGCAGACACTCCTCCTATTCACTGATGAACAATTTGAATCTAATTCCAGAGATGTGGAAAAACAAAACACTGGGATTTCTTTCTAGGTCTTGCCGATTAACCAGCTAAGCTACTTACTACATTCTTCATTTTATACACTGGCTCAAAGTTACAGCCATTGTCTGGTGGGTTCTAGAGGTTTCTCAGAGCTTTCCTAATTTTGTACAACCATCTCCTGGCTTTCATGTGCAACAAGGTGAGCAGACAAGATGGGTGAGTAAACAGAGATATGACATGGGGAGGTCCTGAGTAGACTCATGGTCAGGAGACATTAACCTTGACAACAATGATGTACTTACTCTGCAGCACCACAGTAACCCTCTCTGATCACCACACATCATTTGTCTGGTTAATCTCCCTGAACTTGAGCCTTGTGATTAACTCAGCAAGTAGGCTCAGCCCTGGTGAGCCTTTGCCTTTTTGAGTTTCAGGATGCCAAAGATTACTGAGCTCTCTTCTGCAACACTCCTGGCTTCTCTGAACCCATCTGATCCTACTTAACATCTAGGTCCACCTCTTTTCTTTGGGACTTTGACCTTACATGACTCAATCCTCTAAATACCACCACTGAGGTCAACGTCATGTATAAAGGGCAAGATTTGACCTGTTACATTTCCTGAACACCTACCTTGTGCCAGTTCCTGAGTAATGTGTTGTGGGGTGGGTTGAGATGATTTATGCCTGGTTAAGGGAGGCCCTATCTCCTTAGCCTCAAAGAGGGTGGTCAGCAATTGGGGAATGTCTTGGAAAAGGACAGCAGAATAATCTAGCTGCTGGATCTTGAAGAGAGAGGCAGCTTAGCAGCCCTGTGCAGTAGAGAGGCGTTCACTGGGTTAGAGGAGCAAGGGTGAATAGAAGGAGAAAGGCTTGTATTGGACTTCAAGTCTCACATAACTAAAGCTTTAGAGAGGAGGAACGGAGAGTGCAGGAAGCCTGACTCAGAATGTTAAAATGGGGCTTTCCTCTTTCAAAGTTGGATAAGGCACAAACTCTATCGAGTCTATATTTCATAGTATGCACACATTGTGGATGAAGTGCTTGATTATTGGTTATATAATTCCTGAATTCCTCCACTGCATCGATGATTTAAAAGGAGTTATGAGAATAGAGATGGAAGACAATCTGTAAGGTAGATTGCTTTGGAAAAAGGTGGCTATCAGTCTAGCATACCTCCGCAAAGCAGATGAAAGTCTTTTAATAGAGAAGGCTGACTCGTGTCCTGGAGCCAGGACACGGGTGCTGGTGGCTGCTTATACCTGGAAATTTCAGTCTACCTACCTACTTGATTGGGCAGCAGAAGAAAGGAAAGAGTTTTAGTAGAATGGTGTTGGCTCTGTTCCTTGGGTCTACAGCAATGCTTCTCCTGGGCCACACAGGAGAAGACACCAGCCTGAAAGGCACAGTCATCCCTGCAGAGTGATTCCATGGGACAAATCCTTAGAAACTGAGTACCAAGCAGAGCATGCCCAGCCAGGGGAAAGCACATCACCTGTAAAACAGAAAAGCTCTTTGGAGAGGAAACTCAGAGCAACCCTCAAGAGTGAGGGTTGACTGGAACTATCTGCCAGCCATACAAATTACCCACTGAAACCTCCAGTGTCCCCGTCCCTTGCTGTGGCTGCACAGGATGAAGAAACATCAACTTGGAAGCAGAAAGGGAGAAAAGCATGAAGGAGCATGTTCCTGGCAGCCCTCATGTCCCACACTGACAGATGGGGGCTGTGGAGGTAGCAGTCAGGCTTGGGGAACAAGCTAGAAAATGTTGATTACTTAGCACTGGGTTTTTCAGGTTACTAACTGGAGACTGGTTTTGTGAGCTCAAGCTATTGTAAGATTTATCTTACTCTCAGGGCAAACACGCCTAAGTTTGCAAGAGGAGGCCAAATGAAGAATATCCCACCAAGCAAGTAAACAGGAAGGGGAGTGGAGGAGAAAGGAAGACAGGAAGGAAGACAGGAAGGAAGACAGGAAGGAAGACAGGAAGGAAGGAAGGAAGGAAGGAAGGAAGGAAGGAAGGAAGGAAGGAAGGAAGGAAAAAAGGAAGGAAAGAAGGAAGGAAGCAAGGAAGGAAGGAAGGAAGGAAGGAAGGAAGGGAGGTCTGGTGTGCCCCTGCCTTTTTTGGTTCCATGTGCTGTGTACAGTCCTTTAGATCTCAGTTATGTGACTCTCAAGTGCCTGATGGGTGAGGCACACTTTTCAGGGTTGCTTTAAGTTTAGAGTTTGAAAAACCTGGAATACACAAAGCCACTGAAGCCAAATCCATCCTATTTGTAGAAAAATGGGTAAGTTAACTTCACTTCCAAACCTCCTCTTGAATTTTAGTAGAAGTAATGGTAGAAACTTACGAAAAGAGAGAAATCATTTTTCAATGCTGTTATGCAGTTTTCTAAATTCTAATGACTGCATAATATTCTAGTTAACCAATCCCTGACAGATGGACATTAGGTTATTTTCAATTTTTCACCATTATAAATAATGCTATGATGAATTCCCTGTGCATAAATCTTTACAGTTACCCTGATTACATCCTATGGTGAAAAACAGTAGACATGGGGTAACTGAACTAAACTAATGAGAAATTTTAAGGCTTTTAATACATAACTTTTGTTTCCTCAAAATCTTGTACCAATTAATATTTCTGTACTTTTACTTTAACCCTTCCAAGCAAGAAAAATTTTGAAGTTTTTTCCTAACATGATAAAAAATGGTGTATCAAGGTTTTAATTTGTATTCCTTTCAAATATAGTGAGAATAAATCAATTTTTTGTGTCAACCAAGTGGGCTTTCCTCTTTTACCACTTTCCATGTATTCCATTTTATTTACATAGTCTTTTGGCTTCTTTATCTTTTTTCAATATTAGCTTATATATAATTTGTACAACAAAAATTAACTTTTCTTATTATTACTTTTGCAGTACTGGGGACTGAACCTGGGACCTCCACACTGAACTGCATGCTCAGCTGTATTTTATTTCTTAGTTTTGAAACAGAGTCTTATTAAGTAGCTTAACTGCTCAAGCGGGGCTGGAACTTGGAATTTTCCTGCCTTAACTTCTCTCGTGCTGGATTTGATGAAAATTTAATGTACAATTAGTTGTTTACCTTTTAGTAATTTTTAATACCTGAATGTTTTAGATATTATGTAATAAAATATATAAATGTTTTTCTATATTATAATAACAGAAAATGCGTATGTGTATAAAGTTAGGTGAAAAGGCACACTATAAAATTATATTTATAACATAATTAGAACTGCAACACATACACATGCGAAATTAAAACCAAAGTCCAAATAGCAAAAAAGCAAAAGTATACTAAAGTTCAAGTGTTAGAATTGAGAATTTGGCAGTTAGGTAATTATTTTCATCTCACTTGTATTTTTTTCTACATCTCATATACTGCATACTGAGACAGTTAAATAGTATATGCCCATCTTATTCTACAAACTCAAGTGTCCAAGAAATGTCATATTAGTCCTCTTAAGTCAATATAAATCAGGCTTGAGTTATCACCCTGTGGAGGATTTGGGAGATTTTGTCCCAATTATTTTGTTTAAACTCCTTTGCACACAATAACATCCTGAAGGGCCATGTGATTAGTACAATACAGGAGCCCTCAGTCTTCAGCTGAGCCTGGTCTCAGCCTTCTGATCACCATCCAAGTTCTCCAATCCCTGAAGAAGGACTGTCTTTAAATCCTTACTGGCCAGGGTCAGAGTCAACCTAGAGTCCACTGACAGATAAGGGGATAGAAAAAAAGATTCAGTATACATCCATGATGGAGAATTTTTCTGCCACAACAAGCCTGAAATCCAGTCGTGGCAGCAAAACAGAAGGAACTGGATCTCATTGTGTTAAGTGAAATAAACCAGACCCAGAAAGACAAATACTGCATGTTCTCCCTGAAATGTGGAGGGTAAAACAAATGGATCTGCAAGTGGAATAGTGAGCACTAGGGCCTAGGAAGGCTGGGGGAGAAGGGGAACTGAGAGAGGTTGGATAACAGTACTAAAACGCTGTCAGGAAAGATGACTAAGTTCTGGTGTCCTCCTGCACAGTGGGTGGGGTCTATAGTTGATGATTTCCTATTACGTATTTATGATGATTTAGGAGAGAAGTAATCACTGAAGCCTTCAGTTATAAAGAAACAACAAGGAGATAGGAATGTTAATTACCCTGATGTGATCAGTATATGTTGTATACATGTATTGAAATATCAAATTGTACTTAGACATTTATAGTACACTTTTTGCATGTTAATTAATAAGGAAAACCTAAAATTAAAAATTAAAGTGCTAACTAGCCATGGGCCTGAGTTGTGGGTATAGGTTCAGCCTGTGTCTACCATACAGACATCCTGCTCAGAGGCAAGCATCACTGCAGCTCTGCATCCAGAATCCAGGAGCCCACTGACCATGCCCCTCCCGTCTCATCGCTCCCCTCCTTCACCCTCCACTTGCAAATGCTACCGTCTCCCTGCTTCCCGGAGACTCCAGTTCCTACAAACCAAAAGTGAGAAAGGGGATTGCTTTTGCGGAGACTTCAACATGTCTGAAGAAGGAATGAATACCCTTGGCCTTTCTCAGATTGGTGGCATCCACTCAGTTGACTGGAGTTCTTTCCTGACACTACTCACTTGGAGTCCATTCCACAGCCCTATTTGTACCACCTCCAAACCTGAAATGCTCTCTCTCCCGCTGGGCAATCCCAACCCTGAGAAAAGCACTGTTCTCTGACCTAGCACACATCTTTTCCAGTAACTTCTCTTTGCCTGACCTTCTGCACTCCAGTGTCTTAGTCACTTTTTTGTCATGGGGACAAAACAGTCAACATTCACAATTTAAAGGAGGAGGTTTATTTTGGCTCAGTGTTTCAGTCAAGGATCAGCTGGCTCCAAAGCGCGAGCAAGATGACAGATGAGCATGGAGAAGAAAAAGGTGCTCAGGCCAGAGCAGCCAAGAAGCTGAGAAAGAGCTGGGAACAAGAAAGAACCCTTCCAGCTTCTGCCCCAGTGACCCACCTTCAGCAAGGCCCCACCTCCTAACAGCAAATTCAGCTCTGCACGCATCAGTGGATGAATAACAGAGCCCCCAAGATCCAAACATCCTCCAAACACATGAGGAATTTGGAGAATATTTTTTATCTAAATCTTAACACCCATTTTGAGCAAACTAGCAATCCACACTGTTCCCTGAGCCTGAGCAAGGTGCCCCTTTCCTGGGATTCCCTGCACCCCTTACAGTTGCCCATCTGGAGTTTGCTTCCTTGCATTTCTCTCTAGACCAGAAGCTCCATGGGGTCATGGACCACGTCTGGAGTGCAGTGAGAACTCCATAAATGAATAAGGTCACTCTGGTTTTGCTACTCCTCTCTACAGGTTCATCCTTGGCGACACCAAGAGTGTGAAAGTTCTGCTTTGTACATTTTCTTATTCCTGTTGGTGCTCGGGACAGTCATTAGACGTTTACATTTCTGGCTCCCTCAGTTGTCCTGTGGATTGTTCATGACAGAGGTAATGTCTCCTAAGTCTTTTCCTTCCCAGTGCTCGACTTGGAGCCTGCCAAAGGATGTACATATGTTAGACTTTTCCTTTTCCTTGCTTGCTTGTCTTTTCTTTACTTAATTCTGGCCCATTTCTGTTGTGCTGCTGAATTGCTCCCACTTGGCTGGTCCTTGCCTTTTGAGCACCGGTTAGAAGTAAGAATGGAAACTGGTAGCTAAAATGGTTTTCTAAACAGTAAACACAGGCAATCTCAGGTGCTATCCTGGGGCAGAAGCAGCAGCCTAGTGAAGATGAGGAGCCTGTTCCCGCCAGGCCCTGGCACTTGTTACCCCCTGCAAAGTCCCACTTCTGGCTTACAGACCTGTTCTTCAACCTGTCCTCCTTTTTGCTTTATTCCTGTACTTCTCACAGCCAAACCATGGAAGTGCAGGGTCTGGATTCCACGAGACAAGCAAATCTATTTTCTGCCCAGATCTCCACAGCACAGAGACATAAAATATGCTCCTATTTGCTTCTCTTGGAAATGTCTTGCTATACAGTCTGCTTGCCCTTAGCGTGTGCACACGTGCACGCCAGACGCCCATACGCTTATCACATGACACTTTCTCATCGTATTTAGCTCAAACACAATAATTTCCTGCTCTTTGACATCATCAGACCTTCTGATATTGTGTTAGCTCTTGCTGAGCTGTGTGATATATGCAATTTCCTTTTTTTACTTCAGACTCAACTGGTACTAGTTCTTGAGTGACAGCGTAGCCATCATGATGCCCACTCTGTTCCACGCCTGGCATAGCATTTGCCACCCAGCAGCAGTTATAACAGACACTTCTGGTTGTGAGAATAAGTGAACAAGTGAGTATTGGGAACCTGGCCAAGATATACAACTGTCTGTATGAGAGATATGGAAAAGAATGAAATAAAAAACAGACAAATTTAGTAATGCATTAAGTGAGGCTGGGAGTCAGTGTCTCAAGATGGGCAGAGACAAAGACACTCCAAGCCAGCCAAGATTTATTTGGTGTATGCAGTGATAGGAGGGGCTAGTACAACATTCAAGGTCAGCAGAAGACTCAGAGGTCTATGACTCAGCAGGAAATGGATAATCTTGGGATGACTCAAGAGGGCAGAGATGATTTATGCTAAGAAGGATCTTGCCCTGGAGTATGTCTTAATCTTAATGGTCTTAGTTTAGTTTTAGTGGATGGGAGAGGATGACCCACCCCTAAAGAGTTAATGGGACATCTCAAAAGGGTGATCCTGGTAATCCCAAGCCTCCATTTAAACTCTTAGGGAAGTGTGCAAAAGTAGCCATTGTGAATTTGTGGTGCCCAACAGATTCCTCTGCTATACTCATTAGATGCTCCCAACAGTTTTGTGCTTTCCTTTCAGTTATCCAAAAACAGTGAACACTGGCTCTGTTGCCTGAGTTCTCAGCCAGGTGTGACCTCCCAGGCTGCTGGTTTGAAGAGGTCAGGAGCAGAGAGAAGGAAGTGTGTTTGGATAGATATTAAATGTTTCACTTTACAAACAATGTATAGTTTAGGAAAGCAGACTAAGCCAAGTCCACAAAGGGATGAAAATAATAAGAGTCTACAAAACACACTCATGAAATACCTATCTCCCCTGCTTAAAACACAAACCCGCACACATCTTGTTGTGAAACAGACAGACATTCCAGTGGAGCTGGGGAAATGCATGACCTTGGATTAAAGAAACCCTCTGAACCCAACACCCACACCTTGCCTTTACCTATTCGTCCTTCCAAAGCCAAAGGCTGCAGTGACTCTCTTTTTCCCTCACCCAGAACTGCAAATCTGAGGTATCCTGATGGGCAGTGGACACAGCAGATGTCCCTCCTGCACTATCAGCTTATGAAACTCTTGTGTCTATTGTCCACTAGCAGCAATAGGTTAGAAGGTAAGTGTTGGGAGCCGCAGCCCCGAGCCCGGTCGCCTCACTTGGCGGACGTGAGGCCTGTAGTAAAGAGTAAAGCCTGAGGTAGATTACCCCTCCCATCGAGCACGTTAGTTTCCTGCTTACCGCGTAAGCAACCCGCTCAACAATATAGTCTGCCTGGCAACTGATGATGTTAGCCAATCAGCTTGCCTTGCTTACTTTAACATGATTGGACACTGTATCCGTATATATACTGGTGCCACCCCTGGGGGGGAAGAAGAAGCCCGGAAGTAGAAGCCCAGAAGGAGCCGCGGGGAGCGGACCAAAGGAGGCTTCGGCTGGGAGCGATCCCAGGGCAGGCTGTACGGAGAAGGAAAATAAAAGAAAAGGTTGTCCACTGCCAGACTTTGTCGTGTGTCCTTCCTGCCGGCCGGGAGCGGACATCGACATTTGGTGGCCCGTACGGGGACTGATCACCCCCGAGACATGACAGCGGACAACGCTCCAGTACAGAGCTGCGAGACAGGTGAGTTGGGGATAAGCCTGGGCTCTGGGTGGCGCGCACCTACAGGGCTTTTAGACTCCCCTCAGGCTCACGCGTAAGTGGCGGATTCCTTGGGCCTCACGCGGTGAGTAACATATTAAAAGATGGGAAACATGCTAGGTAGCAACACTAAGAGCGAGGGTGGTTGTGGAGAAAGCTCTCAAGAGCTTACAAAGGTACGCAGGGTATTTGAGCAGGCCCAGTCAGGGAGCTCCCGAGAGGGGCCCGTTAAGGGGAACAAAGATGCTAGGGAGAAGGACGGGGCTCTAACCTCGGAGTCGTCTGACTCCGAGGACGAGGGAAAGTTGAATGGCAAGGAGGCCAAAGAGACCAGCTGTCAGGAGCCTAAGTCGCTCGATAAGGAGTCGCAGGGTTCTTTCCCAGTAATTCAGGGTACCACAGAGCCATTTGTTGACTTTGTGGCCCGAATGCAAGATGCTGCCGATAAGATATTTTCTGATCCGGGAGTGGCTCGACCGCTGGTAAGGCAGCTGATTTTTGAGCAATGTACAAAGGAGTGCAAGGCAGCGATAGCTCCTCATAAGAACAAGGACCTCAACGCCTGGATTAGGATATGTAGAGAGATAGGGGGGCCGCTCTCCAACTCGGGAGTGGCTGCTCTCCTGGCCGCGGCTGTACAGCAGAGGGGACCTCGCGGGTTAGAAGGGGAATGTAAGGCTAAAGGGTGTTTTGCCTGCGGGGAGCCAGGACACATTAAACGTCATTGCCCAAACAATGCAGATGCTAGGCCTCACCCTAGGAATGAAGAACCATATGTTTGTGGGCGATGCAAGAGGGGATCACACAAAGCTGAGGAGTGTAGGTCGGTCTTTGATGCTCAGGGCAACCGTATTTGTGGACGAGATGTTAGAGGGCCAAAAAATGGCCAGAGGGGGCCCCCTTCACAGGCGGGCCCCCGCCCCAGAGACAGGACAGCTCAGGATGGCAGCCTTCAACAAGGGCCACCCCTGGGTCAGCAGGTGTGGACCTCAGTGTCGCCTCCAGACTTATATTAGTGCCTGATATGGGTGTTCAAGTGGTTGAAACCACCTTTAAGGGACCGTTACCCGAAAATTCCGTGGGTCTGGTGATCGGGAGATCCTCCACGGCCCTTCGGGGTCTCATAGTAGTCCCGGGGGTCATAGACTCAGACTACACAGGACACATTAAAATTATGGTTCAATCTCTTGTGGGTACTATGGTAATCAATAAAGGAGACAAGATAGCGCAGCTCTTGCTGCTCCCCAGTCTCCACAAGAGATTTCCCTCAAGGCAGAAAATTAGAGAAAGTCAAGGTTTCGGTTCCTCAGGGGAAGTCTTTGAGGGACTCCATATGACACTTGGTAAAAGGCCCATGCTCTCACTTAAGGTCAATGGCAAGAATATAACAGGGCTCCTAGACACAGGAGCTGACCGTTCCATTATCTCTAGAAAGGATTGGCCCTCCAACTGGCCCACCAACACTGCAGATAACACGCTGCAGGGCCTGGGGATGGTGTCAGCTCCTCAGGTTAGTGCTTCAACCCTGCTCTGGTGCGATGAGGAGGGTCATCAGGGCCATTTCCAACCATTTGTGTTGCAGTTGCCAGTGTCTCTAGGCTCAGGACCACAAGCCATCCGAGTACCCTATACCGCCAGCCAGATCAAGAACCTGGCTGCCTGCATAGATACATGGGCCATTCTGAGATGTGTTTTCCATGGGGATATAAACAATCAATACCCTAAAGACCCTATCTTGTCATTTGTCACTCAGCACCCTATAATTTTTCCAAAGGTTACTGCCTCTGAGCCATTAGTCCCAGCAACTACAATATATACAGATGGCTCCAAGACGGGGATAGGCGCCTATGTGATCCTAGGCAAGCCCCCGGTTACCATACAATTTGAACCAGATCAGCCTCAGGTGGTGGAACTGCAGATCGTTAAAATGATTCTTGAACGGTTCTCAGAAGCCATTAACATTGTCTCCGATTCTAGGTATGTGGTCAATGCTATGCAAGTGCTTGAGACTGCCGGTTTAATTAGATCCACTTCCACAGTGGCTGGGCTGTTCCTGTCTATCCAGACATTGCTTCAGAACAGACACCATAAGGTCTTCACCACCCACATAAGAGCACATACATCCCTGCCGGGGCCCATGGCACAGGGGAATGCGGCTGCTGATACTGCCACTCGCCCGTTATGGATTTTTACCTTACTAACACCAATCGAGCGAGCCCGTGCCTTCCATGATAAGTTTCATGTCAATGCCAGGACACTAGCAAACCATTTCCATGTTTCCAGAGCAGATGCACGAGATATCGTGCGACTATGTGACTCCTGTGCCACATACAAACCTGCCATACCGATGGGAGTAAACCCTCGAGGTTTGATCCCTGGTGATGTTTGGCAGATGGACATCACACATATACAGGAGTTTGGGACTCTTAAATATGTTCATGTTTCCACAGACACCTGTTCTCACGTCATATTTGCAACAGCAGAAACAGGTGAAAAAGTGTCTAATGTGATCAATCATTGCCTGGCAGCTTGGGCCGCATGGGGCAAACCAAAAATATTAAAAACTGATAATGGACCAGCCTATATAGGCAAAGCCTTCAATGAGTTCTGCAAAATGATGGAGGTTCAATTAAAACATGGTATCCCATACAATCCCCAAAGTCAAGGAATCATTGAAAGGGCTCATAGAAGCCTCAAAGAAATTTTACAAAAACAAAAAGGGGGAGTAGGCCAAGGCCTGGCCCCAAAGGCACGATTATCCATGGCACTATTCACACACAATTTTTTAAATTTAAATAATGATAATTGCTCCCCAGCCGTGGAGCACTGCAACCCTTCCCCCAACCATAAAGGGTGGGTGAAGTGGAAAGATGTCCTGACAGGACAATGGATGGGCCCGGATCCAGTGGTCAGCTGGAACCGAGGCGCGGTTTGTGTTTTCCCACAGGAATCGGGACGAGAACCACTGTGGGTACCGGAGAGACTGACACGGGTGACAAAGCCCTCGACTAAAGATCAGACCTGCCCTACCGGAGATCCATCACAGACCAACCAACAAGATGAATAAAAATAGCGGTAGCCCGAAATGGACAAGAAGATCCTCAGGCATATGCATGGCTTGCTCGCCTAGCCTACGACCGAGTCTAGGGACGGTGAGCTTCCCACACTCCTCCTCTAAAAAATTATGACATAGCTGGGTAGGAGAGTCAATGACGGGTAAGAGCGTACTCCCCCGGTGCGACTCAACCTAAGCCAGGCCCTACCCCATCCTGTACGTAAGCCGCTGGACTGTTAGATGCTGCCCAGGTCTAAATTTCTCTCCGAGGGGATTTCTTTACGGAGAGAAAATGAGTGCAAGCTTGTGTGCATCCAGGTTCCGTCCAGTTTGTGCCTGGCCCTAGAAAAAGGACGAGGGCCTCAGGGCCTTGGCGGACCATGGGACGGCCGACCAGGGTCTAAGCCAAGGACCTACGGTGGGCCTACACATAGGGCATAAGCCTCTGCACCCAGTCCAGGAAGGGCTACGATGCGCACATTCATAAAAAATAAAAAAGGGGGAGATGTTGGGAGCCGCAGCCCCGAGCCCGGTCGCCTCACTTGGCGGACGTGAGGCCTGTAGTAAAGAGTAAAGCCTGAGGTAGATTACCCCTCCCATCGAGCACGTTAGTTTCCTGCTTACCGCGTAAGCAACCCGCTCAACAATATAGTCTGCCTGGCAACTGATGATGTTAGCCAATCAGCTTGCCTTGCTTACTTTAACATGATTGGACACTGTATCCGTATATATACTGGTGCCACCCCTGGGGGGGAAGAAGAAGCCCGGAAGTAGAAGCCCAGAAGGAGCCGCGGGGAGCGGACCAAAGGAGGCTTCGGCTGGGAGCGATCCCAGGGCAGGCTGTACGGAGAAGAAAAATAAAAGAAAAGGTTGTCCACTGCCAGACTTTGTCGTGTGTCCTTCCTGCCGGCCGGGAGTGGACATCGACAGGTAAGGGGTTCAGGGGTCCCAGACATGGAGCACAGAGGGATAAAGGCTGAGAGAAGACCGTGATAGGAAGGTCAGGTCTCATAGAGGTCTTAGCTGGAATTTAATACTGAATAATGTTTAAATAGAGAGAGAGAAGAGAGGAGGGGTAAAGATTGGTGAGAAGAGAGAGAGGAGAGAGAATGAGAGAGACAGAGAGACTGGTAAGTTATTAAATACTTTAGACTTTTTGGTAATGTGGTTTATGTTACAGCCACTCTGCCATTGTACCAGGAAAGCAGTCATAAACAGTATATAAACAAATAAATGTTTCAATAAAACTTCATTTAAAAACAAGTCAAATGTGACCCACAGATCACAGAATAGAACATAGTAGAGGGGAATGGGATGGAATGGAATGGGATGGAATAGAATAGGATTAGAACAGAATAGACTGGAATAGAACAGTTGTCTGTTTTTTCAAAACTGACTGAGTACCAGTAACAGTCACAAAATTGCATATAAATACACATATTTACTAAAAACTCCTGAAATTTCTTTGAAAAATAAGAATGATTAAATATTTTGAGGAAAGGTTTAGGAGGAGAGGCTGGCAGTAGGAAGTAATGAAGTGTCATAAGCTACAGCACTTAAAACAATATGCTATTGACAAAGAGAATGAATAGATCAATGGATAAGAATTGAGAGTCCAGAAACATTCCTTGGTGTATACAAGCATTTAATTTATGATAGAGGAAGCAGCTTGCCAACAAGAAAAGATGGATTTTCAAGGAGTGACACTGAAAATTATTGGCCATTTGGAAAAATTTCAGATCATTTCTATACATCTCATTCTGTAGCAAAAACCAATCTTAAATATATTAAATTTCAAAAATTTATTAAAATTATAACAGTTATTACAATGAGAAAGAAATTTCTAAACATAAAATTAGTGCAACACACACCAAAAAAATGGTGAAGCTAGCTTTGTAAACACTACTGACATTTTATGTAAAAACATATCATCACCATAAACAAAAACCCAAATAGACAGGGATTAAAAAACCATGCTAGATAAGGAATTAATTTCCTTCATGTTTTAAAAACTACTTAAAAATCAATGAAAGGGGAAAAAAAGCCCTAGTTATCTACCAGGCAACAAAATCAATTAGTGATCCTTTCTGAGTTGTATGGGACTTCTAGCAATCTTTATTTGTATTCTTCTCTGCCCTCTTTTATATTTTGCAGTAAGTACCTGCTACTTTTATAGGTAGAATTTAACCCTAAAAGAGTAGATAGAGGGAATGATTGCCAAAATATGAAATTTTACAAAATATTAATACAAATGGGTAATAAAATTTAAAATGATCATGTCCAGTGATTAAGGAAATGAAAAGTACCAATATTAATGTATAAAATTTAGAGAATTTTTTAAGAAGGAAATACTATTCATGTGAAGAAATGGGAAGAATGTTATTACTGGTCACAGCATAAATGGGCAAAATCATTGCAGAAGCAAAGTCACTAGTGTCCTGTAACTTGGTCCCAACCTCTTGGTGTTGTTGCAGTACTGGGGAGTGAATCCAGGGACTTTGCATTGAGCTATATTCTTAACAATTTTTATTTTTTATTTCGAAAGAGAGTCTCACAAAATTTCCCAGGTTGGGCTGGAACTCGATTCTCATGTCTCAGCCTCTGAGGGTGCTGGGATTACAGGCATGTGCCACTGTGCCTGGTGTTCTAGTCTCACTTGTAAGCTAATCCTTAGCAGCAAATTAAGCTGACACACAATGATTTATGTATACACAGGGTGACAAAGGGATGGATATTGCTGTCCTTGCAACTCCTGTTTCAGGGGAGAGCTACCTCTGCTTTTGGGCCTGGATGATTTCTTTACCATCTGTGACAAGCAGCCTGGCTCCTCCCAAGTATATTGCCAACTCCCAGCATGTACCTGACGAGTACCTGGACAAGTTTCTGGGAAAATCACTTCCCAAAATGGGCCAACTGCAACTCTTATGCCTAATTGCTGTTGTCCCTGGCAGGTTCTGCTCTATTCCCTTCCTAGATGGATCAAGTCCAGTGTCATGGAGGCATTGATTTGTGTCAGAGGTCTGGGTGGAAACCTTAGTTTATGTCCTGCACTAACTTATCTTGGGCATGACACATCTCCTGTCATTCAGCAAACATGTACTGACCACATGCTATGTACTGAGTCCAGTGCCAGGGAACATATGGTGAACAAGGCTCCTGAAGTGAGTCTTACACCTTTGATTTCTTTATCTTTACACAACAATGAAAACACACTTGTCCTCCACCCTGAGAGTGCTTAAGCCCCACCTCTGTACATCAGAGATAGCCGATATGAACTGGCCTGTAGCCTATGAAGTGCTGTAAACCTACGAAGCATGTACCTTCAGGCCCTCCCCGCAACACTCACGTCATGAGCACTGCAGATATCAGCATGATGAAATCTCTTTCTCCTCTCCTTTGCTTAGCCAAAAAGCCTGACAGTGCTAGCCGTCAAAGTGCAGGCCTGGATTAGGTGAGAGTCTTGTTCTGGTCACACACTGTTGGATTTTGAGGAAGGCTTTTTTACAGCTTGGTCCAGCTGCAAAAACAGAAGTTCAAGAACTATCTTAGCAGCTTTCCTTTTGATCAGTCCTTTCCTATAATCATAGCTAAATCAAGCCCAGCACAGTTGATTTTTATTACCTCCTTCCCTCCAGCTGCTTTCAGAAAATTGGGTAAATTCTTCCAAAATCTTTTTTCTTTTTTTGCTTCAAGGCTAAAGGTCAAAATCTACAGCAAAGATGAGGCCTGTCCTCCTACCTAAATAACCAGACACACTGCATCTCACAAGGCTGCAGAGCAGCCTCCTGACCGGGGTCTTCCCCCAGCACACGTCTCTATCTCTCCCCTCCTGATGCGTTCTCTTTCCTTACACTCATTTCGTACGTGTTGTTCCTTAGAGGAGTCATCCTCAAGCCCTGGGGTCAGACAAGATAAACTAACGTCCCTGGTACAGTTCATATAGCTCTTCTCTCATAAGCTAAGCATGAGATCTCTGATTTTAAGCTCCTTTATCAATTTCTTCCTTTCTTTTTTTTTAATTTCTTTTTAACCATTTTCAGTCCTGGAGATTGAACCCAGATACCTCACACCAAGCTACATCCCTGGCCTTTTTAATTTAATTTTATTTAATTTTGAGACAGGGTCTCCCTAAATCACTACCTTGTTGTACAACTGGGCTCAAACTTGTGATCATCCTCCCACAGCTTCTCAGAATGCTGGGATCACAGGTGTGTCCCACCCTCCCAACTTCTGTCATTTTCTTGACTCGTGATTACACTCCCTTCCCCTGCCTTTCCTCTCCTGAGCTTTTCCTTCTCCTGTGAAGCGCTCTGTATTCTAAACGTTATAATGAACCCAGTGGCCTTGTCTGCTCTCATCTTTAACCAGAAACATAATCGCCTCATTAACCTTTGGGGGGAGGTTCGACTCTGCCCCACAACGGGTTGGAGGTCTGGGTTCCTGGGCGTGCCAGTGGCCTCAGCTCTGCTGGTCAGCTAGAATTAATGGGAGATCAACATGTTGGGGCAGGGCCCTCATTTGCTGGATGGAGGAGCAGGCATTATTGATTCCTTCTGCACAGTACTCTGGCTCCTTTGCATTGGGACCTGTTACTAAGTTTGTGCACATTTACTCTGATGAGGAAGGAAGCCCAGGGCATATGATATTCAGATTATGGTTTATCATGGATAGAGAAAATTCCTTGGGATATTCCTTCTGCTACTGTTCATCCGATGGGAAATAAAATAAAATAAAATAAAATAAAAAGCAAAACAGGGAGTCAGCTCTATTAGTTACCATTTTGACAATAAGAAATTTGGAGCTATTTCAGAAGCACTCAATTAAAATAGTCAGACTTATTCCCTCTCATCCCTTCAAGTTGAGCAAAGGTTTGGTTGGGTTTTTTTTTGTCTAATTCAACAAAATTTCTGGGATGGTATGCAAGTTCTTAGAGATCTTGAAAGTAGATTAGAACCACTCATTTGGACCCTCAAGATGTCTGATTCTCTATGAAATAATTCACCTGTAGTATCTCATTTAATCCTCACACCAGGTTTTTGAGGCAGATGTAACAGGTTAATTAAGGCTCAAGAAGATAAAACAACTCACCCAGGGCCGGGAGTTTAGTTCAGTGGTGTAAGTCCCTGCTTGGCAAATGCGAAGCCGTGAGTTCAATCCCCGGTAGCAAAAAAACAAAACAACAACAACTAAAAAGCCTCACCCAAGATTGGGGAGTTAGTAAGCTCCATACAACTAACAGAAGAATCCTGGCCAATTGAAAGCCTGAACTGTGATACTTTCTGTCAATCCATACTACGTCTCCATGACCACCCTCCTCCTGAAACTTAGGGAAGCCATGGCCATACCACAGCTGAGACTTCTGATTATGAAATGGGCATAGAACTATCTCTGAGCAGATAGAGATTTCTGAAACTCCTTATACCATCTGTTTGATAACTCTAGAAAAGTACTGAGCATAATGAGAAAGTACTTTGATAGCATAAAGTGAGATGAGGAAATTTTCTAGACTACCTCATGAAGTTGTACAAACTCTCTTGATTTCTACTCTGGTGCTCAGGCCTATCTGGGCCCTGTGGTCTCTGTACCACTATTGCAAAAGGCTGGACATACAATTATTTCACAAGCATTTCTGGAGGATCTTTGATCAAGGCACAAATGGGTCGATCGATATCTTTTCCTCTAATTTCTCCTTGATTTGTATCTTAGTATCTTTGGGCTGCTATAACAATAAAGCATAAAATCAGAAGATTTTAAATAACAAATGTATTTCTTATAGTTCTGGAGGTTAGAAAGTCAAACAGTAAGTCACAGGTAGATTTCATGTCTTGAAACATCAATCTTCTTGGTTCATAGATTTTTGTTCTATACTCACACGGTGGAAGGGAAAAATTCTGATCTCTTGGGCTTCTTACAAGGTGTGATGGTTAATCTTGACTGGAAACTTTCTTGGCTTGATAAATCCCTAGATTACTTCTGACTGTGTCTGAGCAGGTCATGCTGATGTGACTGCAGGATTATATCTAGACTCTGGCCTTTCCCCTCTGGCTCTTTTCTTGTCTGCTTTCTGAATGCCATGAGTTGAGAAGTTTTTCTCTTCCATCACTTTCTGCCATGATATTTCTGCCTTGGAGCTAGCTGACCATGGATTGAATCTTCTGAAATTGTGAGCCAAATTAAACCTCCCATCCTTTAAGTTATAAGTGTCAGTTATTTTGTCTCAGCAATGAAAAACTGACTAACACACAAGAGTAACTAGCTCCTTCAGGAGGGTTTCCCCATCACTTCCTCAAGGTTCCAACTTTTTCTTCTTTTTTATGTTAAAGAGGATAAAACCAAAGAAAATAAAATAGAATAAAACCAAACAAAACAAAACAGTGTAAGTGATATGGGAGTTCAAAATCTTATGAAATCAACAATAGTTATCACAATGCCTTTTGTTGTCTTCCCAATTTCTAATATTATTACATTGGAGATTAGCTTTCAACACATGAATTTTGAGGAGATGGAGACTTTCAGTCCATTGCAGTTTATGATCAAATCTTCCCGGAACACATGTAGGTAGCTTGGTAGCCTGCAAAGCAGGTGCACTGGGAGCGAGAGGAGGAGCCGTGGCATTGCCTGGGTGAGGAAGAAGTGTTCCCCATAATATTGTGGGGGTGGACATTCATGTGGGTGCACTTCAGACTCTGATGGCTACTCTTTAAACCATTGTTTTCCATTTTGCTGTGCAAATTGTTGCTGGATTCCAGGGCTCTGTGGGGGCCTAGGTTCATCCCTGTGGGTACAGGAGACCTTCCAGGCAGATGAGCAAGGCTTATGGCCTACCTGGGGGGCTGCTTTGGCTCTTGGTCTGCTGTAGGCATCTCAGTGTCACCAGGCAATTGGGATCACCACTGTTAAATA
Organism: Cavia porcellus; assembly: GCF_034190915.1. NCBI lineage: Eukaryota > Metazoa > Chordata > Mammalia > Rodentia > Caviidae > Cavia > Cavia porcellus. The sequence continues at coordinate 40,505,215 of NW_026947490.1, read as the reverse complement.
TCTGGTAGTTCAGCCTAACACCCATGACTTTATAGTTTTTGTAATTTTTTTATACATTAGAGGCAAAGGAAGAAATAATCATGATCCTTGGTTCAAGATACTTTATCATAGCGGGTCACTACTAGGCTCCCGTGTTCTTATTTTCAACTTTCCCCCAATATTTTACATCCCCCAGCCTTCAATGTGTTTTAAATTTTGAGACAAACTGTTGCTATGTTGCTAAGTTGTTCGAGGTGGACTTGAGTTTGCCATACTCAGCTGCTCAGAGTACTGGGGTTACCTGTATGTTGAGTCCCCCAACATTTCACATAGCAAAGCTGAGATGTGTTTATAGTAGCTGTGATCTGTTCATCTCATCAAGTCCTGGCCAGCTAGTCATGGAGCCTGACAAGATTGCAATTTTTAAAATATGATAATATGATTTTTAGCAATATTTTTCATGATGTGTAGTTCTTGAGTACTGTATAGATGAGAACTGAATGCTGTGTAGGGGAGGATGCAGAGTGGTGCTAACTATGCCCCTGATCCTGACACACAATCAGGCAAATATAAACCTGTTCATCTAATCACCTAATCTAGGTCCTCTATCAGATACTGTATGTGCTTCAATGATACTGAGAGTAAAACCCAGTGATTACTGATAACAGTACTTTAGTCTATCTACAAATGTGTGTGCCTGTGAAGATAGGCATTTATTGTTATTAAAAAGATATGTAAGTTTTCTTATTTGGTTATTTAATTAGGGCTTTTATTTTATAAAATAATTTAATAGGTTAAAACAACATCCCCCAATCTTTTAGGCACTTGGGAACAGAGTCAAGGCAGACACTGTTTTCACATGGGACTGGAGATGATTCAAAGGTTTTCCCAACCTGGGACTCTTGCATGGTTATTTCATGGTAGGGTTTAAGCTCCTATGGGAATTTAAAGCCACTCCTGGTCTGGCAGGAGGTGGAGCTCTGGGGATAGGACCAGCAATGGGAGTGGCTGTGAGTACAAATGATACAGATGCAGTTCATTCATCCACTACTTACTGCTCATCTCTTCCTGGGCACCTCTAATCCTAACAGACCATGGACCCATACCACAGGGCCAGGGACACCTGAATTAAAATATAAAAAAGGAAGTTTTGTTACTTATAGACATTAACTACATTATGTATTTATAACCTAGCTACTGCTTACCATCAGCGAAGATTTGGGTTCCATTGTTTGGGGGCCCAACAGAAAGATGAGCTGGGACAGAGAAAATCCCCATGGGATCAGGTCACAATCAAGAAAGTGGGAGGCCCCAAGTTGGATCCTAGTGATAGCCCAGGAGCCTTTATGACTGTCTCCATGTTTTGGAGAAGTACTTGATCTTACCTCGGCCTCAATATCCTCATTTGTAAAGTGGGCTCCATTTTATTTATTTTTTGGTACTGGGGATCGAACACATGACATTGTGCTTGCCAGGTAGGTGCTTATGCCACTGAGCTAAATCCCCAGTCCAACTGGGATCCATTTTACTAATTACAAAAGTTTCTCAAATAAATCACTAGGGTTAAAAGGGAGAATATAAATAGAGAAGTATTTTTTCTTAAAAGTCTGGGGAAAGACCCTGGTCGAAGTAGGTATGTCAAGATTTCAACATCAGTTCATGTCTTAAAAGGCTGTGTGGCAATAGGAAAATCCCTTCACCTCTTTGGGGCCTCAGATTGCTTACTGACCCATGGAAGAGTCTGAATTGGATGGTTTCTAAATGTTCTTCTGCCTAAGGATTCAAGCTTAGCCAGAGGTAGGACCTGGCACAGTTCTCAGGGAGCCAAGAACAGTGTGGGTATGTGTGTGGATAGGATTGTGTATGTGTGGACACAGATACATGTGTCTGCACATGACCTTCTCTGTGGACATTTGTGCATATGTTTATGTGCATGCCAATGTGCACTGAGCACACACCTGTATTTGAGCATGCCTACATGTGTGTGTGCACAGATGTGTGTATGTGTGTGTTTCTGTGTGTAGAGGGTGTTACCAGGTGGAGAGACATTTCTTGGAATTATAACATGCATCCTTCCTCTGACCTTCCCTGATTGTACCCCAATGCCAAGGAGTGTCATTGCTTTTGTCTAGACACTCCCTCAAAACCTCATGTCATAGAGTTTACTCAGAGGTGGCTGAATCTAGGGTGTGTCACTGATTTACAGTGCAATGCTGGGATTAAGGATGCTAGAATTAAGGAGGGGGGTGATTGCTAGGTCAGTCCACTGATTGGATTGGCATCTTCTAATCTCAAAAGGCTGGATATAATATGTAATGGGTAGAAAGAGCTCATCTGTTCCTCTCTCATTGCTTTCTGTCTTCTGCCACCATGGACCATGGCCTATCTGCCATGTACCACCCTGCCTTGGACCCAGCCAATTACTGACTGAAACTTCCACAAACTGTGAGCTAAACAAACTTTACCCCCTTTAAATTTGAGTGTTCAGTATTTTGTCTCAGCAGTGAGAGAAAAGTAACTAAGTAAGATATGTGTGGTTTGCTGTTCTGGGTACAATGCTAGTGCTGACATCGGTAGCGGGGCAGGTAGTAAGCCCCAGGGTGCTCAAGTGGCCACATTGGTCTACGTGCTATATCCTTCTGCATTGAAAACCTTAGTACTATACAGGCAGGAATGGTAGAAGGGGAAGGAAGGGGAAAGACAGTAGCAATTGGAGCTGAGATTGGAAGTGCCTTTGTGTAGGGAGAGAATCCGAGGGAAAAATCTGGCTTTCTTGGTTTTGTGATTGGATCCAGGGAGGATAACCCTGAGCAGCAGCCAGCTGGGCTTCCCAGGGAAGTGCTAGGAGCAGGAACACCTGTCTCATACGCTCAGCAAAGGCTCTGGATGAGAGGCAGGTCTAGTTGAACCCAAGCACCATGGAGGTGGCAGCGACTGCTCCCTTTTCCCCAGCCCCCAGGGCTTTGCTGTTGGCTTGTTCCTGCTGTAACACAACTTCCAGAGCCACCTGGGCCTGGCAGTTTGTCACCACTAAAAGCCTCACATCCTGGCTCCTCTTGCACTATTAATCTCGGAAAAACGCGTTGTCAAACCTAATGAAAAAGGGGAAGCCACCGAGGAGGTGTCCACACCTCAGGCTGACAGTTGTCAGGCAGGCAGGCAGCAGCTCCCTGCTGGGGACAGGGCTTCAGGAGCAAAAGCAGTGGGGAGCACCTGGGGAGATAGGCAGGGAACTCAGGGCTGGGGCGCGGGGCGAGCTAGTGCCTGCCAAAATTGGGTGACCCTGTTGTGCAGTAAGACAGAGGACTAAGGACAGCATTCTAGAGGGGACACTTGCAGGGACATGGGACAGCACTCCCAAAGAGAAGTGCCACCTGCCCAGGGGTTCTCACTGTTGCTGACATGTTCCAGAGAAGGAAGCCCTTGGCAGCTGGCAGCTGAGTTCGCAGGCTTGCCCTCCCTCTGAGACCAGGCCAAAGGGGGAGACAGCTCTAATGAAAAGCTGCATGCAGGCCCATCAAAAGGTTTAAACAGATTTTTAGAATGTTCATTTGTTAAATTAGTTATAAAGTTTAAATTTGGGATATTTTACAAGATTTGCTATTTCTCTTGAAAAACTAAAAATAATTCAACTGTCGAGGGCAGATCACTGCACAGTGACAATCAGTGCAGCTGCAGGGTAGTGATGGGCCCTGATCTTCTAACCTTAGATGCACTGGTGTCCTGCATTGGTGTCAGCGCCATCCTGTGGGTTCTGGGTTATTCATAGGCACCAGGAAGTCATCCCTGCCCCGAAGCCTGCTGACTCTGGTTTGTTCCCAGCATTGTGCTGACGCTGAGGTGCACACTGGAGTTTTTCTAACATGGAAATCAAAGCTGGGCATGGTTGTGTAGGCCTGTAATCCAAGCACTCTGGGAGGCTGAAGCAGGAGCTTTACAAGTTTAAGCCTGACCTAAAAACATAGTGACTTATCAAGACTCTGTCTCAAAACAAAAAATAAGAAGTGCTGGGCGTATAGTTCAGTTGGAAGGTCCTGGGTTCAATTCCCAGCATAGCAAATTTAAAACAAAACAGGAAAAACTATCCACAGGCCTCCCACCAAGGCTCACATAGACATAAAGGCTCATGTGAATCTGCCTACCACACTTCCCAACACCAATGCCTTTTTTAAATTGCCCAGGAAGAAGACAGTGATCATGGAACACTTTCAACAGTCAGCAGGTCTGTTTAACAAGTGGATCCAAACATGGATGATCAAGAGGAGAAAAGCAAAAGCAAACTTCATTGGTGAGGGAGCCCAAGGCTACCAGAGAGCTAAGTCCAGACAGGTAGCACATGCAACAGAGAAGGGCAGAAGAGGCTGCGCTCATTAGGGAGGCTTCTTGCAGGAGAGGAGCTGGAACAGGGCAGGTGCAGTGGTTAAGAGCCGTGGGTGGGTGGGGGGACGCTTTGTGCCCCTGAACTTGATATTTCAACCATGTAGATTGGGCTTCCCGTTTAGATCTCCCAGATCTCAGCTTCCTTGTGTGCAGTGGGGTGGTGTTGGTGTCCATCCTGTCCAACAATGAGAGCCCTACCTTCTACAACTCACAACCACTATGCTTCCTTTCTTGATCTGTCAGCTTCCTGGGATGAGCCTTTCCTGGGATTCCCCAGGACTAGTCCTATCAATGCTTTTCTGAAAGCTGTATGAAGGTGACCAAGAAAAGTTTCTTGTTTGGCTGAAGATGAGGATAACACTGCAGAGACCAGCATGGGAAGCAAGGTCACTCACAATTGGGTGACAAGGAAGAAACCAACGAAGTTTGCTTTCAGGTTGAAAAGTGAAATATTTAGGCAAGTACTTTTATCACATTCTTCCTGCTTCTTCATTCCCAAAAGCCATTTCCATATCCTTAGGAGGTAGGGTGGTCAGGATTGAGGAATAAGAACCAGAGAGCAGTTTACGAGCTACAGGGAAAGAGCATACCCAGGACTAAGCAAAGACAGACGGTGGAAAGTGAGCTCGGGGTCACCATGGTCTCCCAGTTGGAAAAAAATAAGTAAAGTTACACTAAACTTAAAAAGTATGCAAGGGGGTGACCAAAATAAGGTGAATGTTTAAATTTTTAAGATTTAGCTCAGTAAAAGACATTGCCACCAATCTCCCTCAAACTCTGTTTGCTTCCCATACACTTAGGTCATCATTATTAGGAGTGCCTAGGAGGCATCAGAAATTCAGTGAATGCTGCTGCTGAGCACCATTCAGTAGAAGGGCAGACATGTAAAAACACCACAGTGTTCCCTCACACACGTTATTCACTATGTCTGGCATCACGTACTTCTTCCACAAAGTCAAACTGACCAGAAAAGATGAACATTATGAACTGACTCAGGAAATCAAGGCACCCACAACAGTGCAACTAAAGCCAGTCACAAAAGAGGGTTTCCAGAACTGCTTCAGAAAATTGCAAAAACAATGGATTCAGTATATCTGAAATAAAGGGGAGTACTTTTTAAGGAGATTCATGGCTACATATCTTTTCCTGAAACGCATTTGTGACATTCAAGTAATCAGTACGTTTTTTTCAATCACACTTCCTATACAGGGTGTAAAAATGAGTGTTAACTTCAGATCGTAGTTGGTCTCTGGAAGGATGGGGTCCTCCATTCTATTCCTAGCTCCCTTCCTAGAGCCAAGGAAGAAAATGTTTGATGATGAGTATAGAAAAGTTTATTTCCTAGGTCATGAGCCATGTGTGGGGCTTCTCCATTTAGGCCTCTTTGAATCTTCCTGGTGGCCTTTAATCCTATCAGGAATGAGGATGAAGCCAAGGAAAACACCTTTTAGGCTGGATTCTGGGGCAACATAGACTGCACAGCATCCTCTGAGGGTCTGGGTAGCCCTTGTCACCCAGAAGCAAACTCGCTGGTTTCATTTCCCCAGCTCCACTGAACTTGCCCTTCCCACAGGCACAGAGGAACTTTCCAGTCCTGTGACTGTCTTCACCTACGTTTCATAACTCATGAGAAGCCCTCTCTTTAGAATTTTGAGCTGTGACTGTGTCTCCATCCCACAATGCCTCTGTGCTCAGCTTTTTGGCATTATCAGGTGAGACCAGGCTGTTTGAGGAAAAAAATACTGTGATGCAATAAAATGCTTTCTCCTCATCCACCTAAGGATGCCCAGAGAGTCCCCACACCAAGTCCTATTCTGCAAGATTTCTTTTAAAATGTGAGTTCTCCCCGAGGGTCAGGGAGTTGCTCTTATAGCATTGCTTTCAAGGTGGTTTCATTGCTTAATGCTATTCCATGCTGGGCTGCCTGGCCAGATTTTATCCACAAGGATGTCACCCAGGGACAGCTACCCCAGAGGAGGAGTTCAAGGGCTATTTGAAAAGGGGATGTGCAGTTTGCAGAGATGCCCATAGACTCATGCTGCCTGTGTGTCTGGAGGACGGGCCTTTGCAGAGAGGTGACAGTTGGGAGGAGGAGGGTGTGACGCATAGGGAGTTCAGCAGCACTGGCATCCTCAAGGCTCCATATTAGGCTCAGCTGGGCTGTGATTTTCCTACTCAGGTAAGACATCTCTCTACCAGGGCTGGGGCGGGGGTGGTAGGGCAGAGAGAGGGGTAGAAAGGAGGGAAGAAGGAAGCTAGGGAGAGAGAGGGGAATAAAAGACTTCCCTTGAATAAAAGAGATAGAACCCAGTGGGATGTGAAATCTAAATATGCACAGCACACACACACAAGCACACCCCCCCACAAGCACACACACACACACACACACACACACACACACGTCTTTAACATTTATGGCTAGCCCTGAAGTCAAATGTGCAATGGAACAATGGACAAAGCTGGGCCCGTTCCAGTTAAAGGAAGGATATTGGTCATCGCACTTCCAGGAGACGGTAGTACTAGTCAGATAGACGCCATGGCAGGCACCTTCCAATCTCCAGAAAGCATGCCGGAGAGGGGCAGGATTGGGAGCACCTCACCATTGCTGGAGAGTTTTCTTGAGTAGGGCACATGGTACAAAACTAGCCACTGAGACCTCTGGTCACCAGATGGGGAGAGAATTTGGGCTGAGATCCAAGAGACTAATTGAATTGAGTAGCTTAGGTAAAGAGCATTCTGGAAAGGCAAGATACCCCTGATTTTCTTGCCATTTCTGCTGGGAACTTGCTCTGTGACTTTGGCATCTCACTTGTCCTTTCTGGGTCCCATCACCTCCTCCATAAAACAGGAGTATTAGGATCTCCTGGATCTTTGAGGTATGATCATTATGCTTATGTATTGGGATTCAATAGCACAATAGTTTGATTTAAAAAGGTCTTCAGCAAACTGAGTCTAGTAGACAAATCTGCTTCCCATTCTGGTTTTTGTAAATAAAGCTTACTGGACCACAACTATGTTCATTAGTTTATGTATTATCTGGCTGCTTTTGTACTACTAGGGTGGAGTTGAGCACATGCAGCAGAGATCTTATAGCCCATAAAGCCTAAAGTATTTATTCTCTGACCCTCTCATAAAATGTTTGCCAATCTTGATTTAAAGGAAATATAGAAAATAATAAATCAAAGTGTAAAGAATTCAAGAAGTCTGTGTTGGACTGTGATGCTGACCAAGTCTTGCTTCTGAATGACACCATCTAGCACTTTGCCTGGTGTTAAAAATAAATAAACTTCAGAAAAATTTTAAGAAAGCTTTCTCCTGATAATTTAAATAAGAAAATAAAAGCCTCGATATTTTGCCACATAAAGATTTCCAGTATGGATGATTTGACACATTTTCTTCCAGGATTAGTTCTATGCATTATTTAAAATGTTGAAATCACAGAATTTGTGTCTTACTTTTTACATGTTGTATAATATAAATGTATTTCTTTGGGTCGAAGCATCAGGAATCTCAGTCCTTGTATAACACCCTATTTTAGGGATGTGCCATTATTTATTGAATTATTCTCAAGCTGTTGAACATTCAGGCTTTTATATTTTGCTAATTGTTGTCATTGCTGGTTTTTAGAGACCATCTCCTTGGTCATTAAATGTTATATTCTTAGGAAAGTTTCCTGAAAATGAATCACCAGGTCAACAAAAAAGCATCTTTTAATACCATATAAGGCCATGAATGCCACTTTACTCAGGGGCTTATTGAGTAGGCATGAGACAGAACCTACTAACTTCTCACCCCTAAGATCTTTAGTAAGACAGCAGCAATGAGCCAGGCATGGTGGCACACTCCTAAAATCATTGCACCTTGGTGGCTGAGGCAGAAAATCATAAATTTAAGCCTAATCTGATTAACTTAATGACTTAATGAGACTGTCTCAGAAAACAATTTAAATTTAAATTTAAATTTAAAAGGGATGGGCACAGCTCAGTGCAAAGACCCTATATTCAATCCTCAGTATCAGAAAAGAAAGAAAGAAATAAATAAAATAAAAGTACACTGTGTTTTTTAGTGTGACAGTCTTTGGGAACTGGACAGAAAATCCTTAGTATTCCTTGTGGTCAACCCTCCAAAATAAAACTGAATGACAGAGCCAGACGCAAACCACACCTGAATCTCCAAACATGTAGGCAACTTTCTGATCGTAGGTGCTGGGAAGGAGGGTAGGTCAGAGAAACAGAAACCCAGGATCCCCCATGCCCAGGCTGGTGCTCAGCTTTGGAGGACAAGGGCCGTCTGCCTGCTGCCCTCTCTCCTTGTCCCAGAGTTACAAAGTGCATGTCCTTAAGCCTAGGGCGGTAAATGCTTGTTATACTCCAGATTCATTTGTAACATAAAGCACCTACCACAATCCCATCCTCATGCAAAATTGCCAATTTATGGCAATATTCCTTGTTTAGAAAACAAGGCTATCCAAACACTATAATTATAACGTGCACCGGCAGCCGTGAGTTCCCTACATTAATGCTCAGACTCCAGATACATTCGTCAAATAGAGTTTTTTTCTCTTTGCCTTCTTCTCTGGGTACTTTTAAGTTCAGGGACAGAGAACATGTCTTCATTAGAAACATTAACATTCACAGGCTGTAGTAAATTTTGACAGTGAAAAGGTCTCTGTAACCTTTAGTTGTGCAGAAATTTACTTCCCAAGAAAATTACATCTGGCACTGTCTTAATTAATGCTAGCTTTCTTTTCTGAAAATTGTGGGCTTGTCAGTAAAAAAGGCAGAAAAACCTGAATTTAAAAGGCTGGACACAAAAGACGCCGCGAAATAAAGCTCTGTGAGATTTCATAATATTGCTCTGTTTTTGTTCTACAGTAAGGAGATGAAAAGATCTCATTTGATTTTGCCAAATGCAGCAACATACATGTAATGTAGAATTGATTTGCATTTTCTCTCTTTTGTCTCTGAGTTTTATCATGTAAAGCGTGCCTGGGAAAGTATTCTATTTTAAAAGCAATAGGTCAAATAAAATCTATACCTGCAAGGAAAAAAAAAATAATGTATGACTTCATATTTTAGCCTTTCTCTAACTGCTAGTATTAATCGCAGCTAATAGTAAGGACTGTGGCTGGGCTTTCTCACGTGAATTTTGATTATCTGACAGTCCCTTTTCCTGGCTTGGAAGAGGGTCTAAGTACATCGGGAGAGCTCGGCTTTATGTTCAGATATTCCTATTTTACATGGCTCAGACTTCTATTCTGACAATAGAGGCCTTTTGCATTCCATGGGGTTTAGAGATTTGTTTAGGTTCATTTTTTCCCCTCCCTCCCTATTTGGCTTTGCATTTTGATTATCTAGCACTACCTTTCTCTAGTTCGAGGAAGCAGCCTCACACGCAAGCTCCTGGGTGATTATTCCAGCAGGCTTTTCATCACGTGACACGAAGCATACTTGTAAAAATGTCTTAGTTTTGCAGCATGTGCAGGGAAATGAGCAGTGGTGCAAGGTCTTGGAGGAGCTCTGTATTCACTGAGACCCTCTGGACTCTGGTGACGGGAGGGAGGAGGCTACTTGCCCAAAGTCACACAGCAGGCCTGGGATTCTCTTCCAAACACCCCAAGCTGTGTCTTCATCACTACTCACTATTTTGTATAGCAATATTCTGAAAGGAGAATTTCCACTTGTTCCATCCTTATTGTGATGCATAAGAAATACTCATCAGTGTTATTTTTTCTTATGTCTCATACTTTTTTAAAAATTAGTATATGTTTACCAAACAGCATAGTTGTGTTAATTTTGGGAAATTGACACACATATGCAATACTTCTTGATCATTTTGGATCATTGTAGGTCTCGAGGACCCTCCTCTTCCTCTAATCCCTTTGCCTGTCTCCTTGTCTCCACCTGCCCTTTTGTTTCCTATAATCTCTATTTTATTTTATTTATCTTCATTGTTTTTGACTCTGGGGGAAACACCTCTAAAAATGCACAGGGGCACTGTGGAAATTGAGGCGATTTCAGTGGTATCTTGCCAGGGTGGGGTCACAAGAATGAGTCTTGCTAGGCATTCTCGGTCCTTCGGGAGTCAGAGAAGAGGCTGCCTTGGGCTCCTGCACACTCGCAGTGCAATGGACACTGGCTGGCCGCCCCTTTTAACAAAGAGAGCAGGCTCAGCCTTCACCAAGCCTTCATATTGAGCTGGAATTTAATTACATGGTTTTGTTTCCATTAAAAGTTTTTTTATGGTTATTTCATATTTATGGTAAGTGCTATTAGTTTTTTTTTATTCATGGTAATGATATAAAGCTTCTTTTAAAAATTAAATCTATATAAGTTAAAAAGGATGAATATAAATTAAATAAAAATATTAAGTAAAACAGAGTAGCAGTGACTCCTGGGTGTGGCCAAAGATGGTGAGGGTGGTGGATACAAGCCTGAAGTTCAAGTTGGGCAGAAGTGGGTCTAGCAGACACAGAGGGACAGGCGAGGGGGTTTGGAAAAGTATGCTGGGCCCTAGGGTGGGATATACTTTTCTTGACTTTCTAGGAGCTCTTTGCATGAAGGTTCATTTTATACACACATTTATCAAAGACTGGTAGCACTGCTATCCACTTAGTAATTTACCACCCAATTGAATGGATGACTTTCCTCTTTTCCTTAGCACAGAAGCCTGAAGTTCCACTGCAGCCTGAGAGGAGGCAGTGTTTTAAATTTTTTAAAATAAAAGGAGGTTTTAAGTAGTGCATACCCTGGCCTAATGCAATCCTCTACTGTTTTATCTGAGTGTTTGTTCAGAGTCATATATCATGACATACTTAAAAACAATAGCGGGATTGATACCTTCACACGTTTTACACTGAGCATCCCACCCTAAGTGGATAGGCAAGTCTGAAGAGGTGGAACTGGAGGCGCAAAGAGACAAAAGGGGGTGCTCACCAGTGCAAGGACGGAAGAGTGTCCCTCATGAGAAGACAGCGGCTTGTTTTCACAGATGGGGTAGGAGGGGCCCATGGAGGATGTGGAAACCGTGGGATTTGGGAGGCCCACGGGAATCAGTGGGGGAACATGAGGAGCCCGGGAGGTGCCGGGACTGTGGGAGGCAGTAGAGGTTGTGAGGTCGTACAGGCTGCTGGATCCTGGGGTCTGTGCAGGTGTGCAAGGCTTGTGGCTTTGGGAAGAGAGAGAAGACGGGGCTCTGGACAGTGTTTAGACTGTCTGCATCTGCCTCCCTACCTCTTCATACCCTACCTGCCTGCTGGTAGCCATTTATGAAAATAAATACTACCAATCTGAACAATTGGAGATAAAACCAGGAGAGAGAAAATCTAAAGACCTGAGATAAGCCAGTTACTAATATAAGACTTGGGCATCCTGGAAGTGAAGCAAAAGAGGAACTTGGGGCAAGCATGCACCCCAAGCTTTAATGCAGGTCACCTGGGGTTCTCACAGAAATGCAAATTGTGATTTGGGAGGACTGGACAGGTAGCGGAGTCGCAGCAAGCTCCCAGGGGACCTGCTTTGAGGTACGACTTCAGATAAGCAGGTGCTTCTATTCTGAAGAAGGGGAAACAGCAAGTGCACAGGCAGCTGTACAAAGCCAAATGGAAACATGCTTCCAAGTGGGTACCAGAGTGCAATTCTGAATCTCCTGCGAGATCCCTTTTCCCAGTCCTTCCCTTACCACTCCTAGGCCTCAGTTTACCCAAAAGAAGGCTAAGAAGGAGATTCTTAGAGCTATTTTAGGATTCTAGTTTCCCATAATACAATAGCTAGCAGCTGGCTTTAGTATATTTAGATGTTTCTGACTCGGCATAAACTGAAGGCCTTTCTGTCCCAGAATACCTTCCTCAATGCAAGCCAAGTTGCCTGAAATGCCACCATTTGTATAGCATTCCTTTAGGGACAAAAGGTTCACTTACAAAGCACAACTATGTGGAAAGAAGCAGCAGGCCTGAGCTTCTCTGTCTCCCACTCTCAGTAGGGCAGGGCCACAGTGAAGTGCCCCAGGGGGAGAGGATGGGTTACAGAGGGCTGACTGCCATCTTCCAAACCACTCAGTGGAGCAGAGCATATTACCAGCATCAAATGCACCTAGCTCTGAAAAGATAAAGGCCTCCAATGCCCTCTCCTTCTGGTCCAGGCCCATTGATGTTGCTGGAGGCAAAATTATGTGCAGTTTCTGTGGCCATTGCTTTTGGAGAGAGACAGACAGACAGAGAGAGAGAGAGACAGAGACAGAGACAGAGACAGAGACAGAGAGACAGAGACAGAGAGACAAAGAGAGAGACAGAGAAAGAGAGTTAGAAGACAGAGAGCTATAAAGAGAGAGCGAGAGAGTGAGCTAGAAGAGAAAGAGCTGTAAAGAGAGCAAGAGAGAGCTAGAAAAGAACTGTAAAGAGAAAGAACGAGAGAGCTAGGAGAGCTGTAAAGAGAAAGCTAGAAAGAGAGCTCTGGGAAAACGTCCTTTCTTTGTGGCAGTGCACAATAGTGTCATGAGCTTCCCTATCCACTCTTATACGCTCTGTCCAGCCAGCAGGTATGGACAGGGCCCTGGAAACTGTGGGCACACATCTGGGGACCTGGACTGAGTCCTGGACCATGAGTGCTCTCTCTGCTCCCAGGCCTGTGTCCATACTGAGCCGAGAACCCTGTAAGGCTGAAGCCAGAAAGCGCTTTAGATCACAAGGAGCAAAAGTGTTGAACTTTTGGGACTTTGTACTTTTAGGGCTTACAGGACAAATTCAAAGGGGGATCCTGGGCTTGTGTCCCTGACGTATATTGTGTGCATCCATGTATTTTTATATTTAAAACATTTTCAGGAGGATTTTTGATGCTAGAACAAAACAAAACAAAACAGAAAAAGATGTCTTTAATTTGCAGAGGTAAAGTGAGACTGCACAGAGGGAAGGGAGGGGAGCTTACCTTAGATGACCAGGCTCTGTTGAGCTTTTCTTCACACCAAATCCACTTCCAGACTTCTTTACTGATGCATCCCATTGTCAGGAAAGTCAATTGGCCTTTTCCCAGCAAACTGAGGTCTCCTGAGTGATACCCTGAGTCATAGCGTACTGAGCAGAGCCTGCTGTTCTAACTCCTTGACCATGTCCGACCCCTGACCAGGAGGGACCTGTGACCCTTCCCACACCTGAGACCTGGCTCAGCTGCCCAGGCAGGCAGTCTGGCCTTGCACTACCTTCCTCCACTGCTGCTTCATCTATTCCAACTGTCCCCTGTGTCACCAGTCCTGGGGTGGCCCTCCGCACCCCTCATACCACACTAGCACGTTTCTGCTGCTTGCACATACTGTGCACATCATTTCTGCCCTGCATGGAGCTGCGCAGAGGGCCGGAGGGGAACAATATATTACCACGTTCTTTGCCTAACAATTGGTAACACATGACACTTGTATTTGCCCCAAGATAATGTACAAATATGTTTTACAGGGTTTCCTAATGATAATCATGATATTTCATTCTTCTTGCCCTTCTAATAACGATAACAGTCTAGCATTATTATTTTTTTTAACTGTTCTCAGCGAGTGTGACATTCAGTTCAGAGAATCGAATGTCAGCAAGAAATCCATATGCACTCCCAGAAGCTGGGAGAAGCCCCTTCCATTTATTTTTAGGTTGCAGTGAGAATGAAGTGATCTCACCTTATTATTTCTCTCCCCCTCAGAAAGGTGTTTGGCATTCGGTGCCTCTCTGATGTTTATGTAATCTGGCTTGAGGTTTAGGCAATTAAGACCTCTTTGCGAGCTGCCCTAATCAGAGGGTGGGGACTTGATAGACATCTGAGCTGCTCTCCTCTCAGGGTTGGGGGGGAATACTCCCCCCAAACAAGGGATTCTTTCAAAGTGGGCTTTTTATGCTGAGTAGCAAATGGCTTGGACCCCTCAGCAAGACTCGACTAATTAGCAGGTAAGGAAACAGATTAAGATTCCTTCAGACATCAGGTAGAAACATCTGGTTATTATTTTATTTTATTTTTTACTTTTATTCATACATGTCTGACTTGCTAATGTATTTGTTCATCTTTATCCCAATTATTAGGGAACTTTATCTTCAGGGGTACCCAATAAGATGTGTGTGTGTGTGTGTGTGTGTGTGTGTTTCTGTGTGTGGTTAGTAGCAAATAATCATTCTGGTTAATACTACTACCCACTACAGCATGCTCTCATATGTGCATCCTTCATCAGAAACTATGCATGAGAAATGAGGATTGATCAAGCAGAAAAAGAATAGGGGTGGGGTTTAATCCCCAACACTGAAAAAAAAAAAAGAAAGAAAGAAATGGAGACACAGTTATGATAAAATTACATAAGATAACAGTTTAAGTTAGAAGAGCATTGTATACTCCTTTGCTCAAATTCCTTAGTCTTAAAATGAAGCAGCCAGGTATAGTGGCACATGCCCGTAATTCCAGCACTCTGGGAGGTTGCTCCAAGGGTATGACAAGTTCAAGTCTAGCCTGAGCAATTTAGCAACTTAAACCTTATCTGAAAATAAAAAATACAAAGGGCCGGAATGTAGCTCAGTATAAAGGCACGGGGTTCATTCCCTGGCACCAGGAGGATAAGGAACCATCATTGTTTAAATCATCTGAATCACTTTGACCTACTAATTTATTTCTTCTATTTTCTGTTTTTGTTTTGAGTGGTCAGACTAGAGATGAAGTGTCCTCCTTTTGATCACCAAATGGGGAGTCTCCTCCATGCGGAAGCCCTCTGGGGCAGCCTGACACTGCTGGGAATCGTGACTGCAACTATGCTGGTGTTACTCCAAAGCCAAGCTCAGGGATCTGATTATTTAGGGAACCAAGAATTTTTGTGGATGAGCACAATGAAATCCTCAGAGAGCAAAATCAATCTTTTGCAGAGACCCCAGAGCATTGATCCTGGGGCATGTTGACGGGCTCAGGCTGTTTAGCTGTTTAGAATGACCGCACAAAATGAGCAAGTTGGTACAGTTTGAGAGTTTGGGTATTTATTGGCAATCCCTGCATTCATATGATTAATCACACATTCGAAATGTGCGCGCCATGGAAATTGACTGCAACGCAGCAGAAACAAAGTTTTCAGTTATCCTCGTATAATAAATTGAAGCTATATCCCTAAGCAGAATTGTCTTCAAAATTCCAATTTGCCTTGTTAAAAGTGTTGTTTATACAGTAGTTAGCAAAAACGCAAGTAATTACATACAGAATTCATTCTAAGCAATTCTTCATCCCCTCCCCTTCTATATTGCTTTTCCATCTTTATTACCCAACATTTTGGTTGATCTCAGCAGAAACTTGACTGGTGAGGTGTGGCCAGGGTATGAGTCTCAGTGACTTCTGAGACTTGTGGAGCACACCTGGTGAAGGTGATAAGGACCAATGTGTGTGAGACCCTAGTAGGTCAAGCTGGAAGCTTCCTGCCTTCTCTGGGTGTCATTTACAAGGACATCAGAATGGTTTCTGTATTATATTTCACTTTCTAAAATGATAGCTACCCTGCAGAAGCCTCTTGTTTGTTTATTTATTTATTTGTTAGTAGGAGCAGTTTCATATACACATAGTGCGATAGCGAGCCACATCTGTTTTGGTTGTTGCAACCAGCAGGATTTTATTTCATAAATATTATCTGAGCTGGGGATACGGCTTTCAGAATGCAAATTATGTTTAAGTGAGTAAACATTTTAGTGGCTGTGCAGGCCCAAGCACAGGAGGGGAGAAGGGCATGAGGCAGCAGTTGTGGCTTCAGCTGCAAAGACCCTGGTCTGGGTTCCAGTGGACGGTGGACTGGTGAGGAGCTTCCTACTGGAGGCGGTCAGGATGAGTGCAGAGAAGCCCTCCTGCAAACCCGTGCATCCCAGAGTCTCCTCCTCATTCTCCCTGGAACAGAGACCTCATCCATATCTATCAGGAGAGGCCTAATTATAGAGCTCAGAGATTTTAATGGCACAGGGAAATTTAAATGCGGTGGAAAATATGAATATTCCTAAGCCAGCAGTCAAAATACAAAATGATTGGCTTCCAAATCAATGAATTATAATTTCCAAGTGCATCCTTAAAGGTGGAGCCTCTTTCCCTTCCTGGGAAGACTTTCTTGCAGGCTGCATATATTAATGAACTCTGCTTCTGGATTCTGTTTTACCGAGCTTTGCCCCCCATTGACACTGTCGCCAAAGGTGATGCCCAGTCCCTCTGGGCAGATCTCAGAAGACAATGGAGACAGTCATAGGTCCCGGCAGGCAAGCCAGGCCCAATATCTGACAGGTGCACTTGGTTTCAGCTCTGGCTTTTCTGCTTGGTGCCTGTGGGGCATCAAGCAAGAGTGAGAGAAAAGGAATTTTGACTGTATTCTTCCCTCAAAAGGCAGCTGCACCTAAATTTCACATCTCAAAGGCATCCTGCCCTCTTAGCTGAAGTAGGTCCCATGGGGGACTTGGCCTTTCCAGCCTCGGACATCTAGTGGGGGCCCCTTGATATTGGGCATTTTTGCTCCCCAAGAATATCCCTATATCTTTACCTGTGGAGGAGATAAGGATGTGCCCCAGCTGCTGTCCATGCAGCCCTCAAACTGGAGAGTCCTATCATAAATCCTGTTTTATTTTATGGACAAATAAATGCTGAGGTAAAATATTCCAGGATCGTTGCTTGAATACTTGCCATAGCAGCGGTACTGTAATAATCACGGTGACAATAATTTACTGCATTGTGCCGTGGGAAGAAGCAAGAGGAGGGAGAGGGGCATTAAAAGAGAAAAATGACTTGCCTTGGAATTTATTGGGATTGGCCTCCCTCATTTTCAGCCATCATTAGTTGATTAGGCCCTGATGACAGTGTGGACAATTGTGCTGGAACAGTTGGTGCAGGGACGCCCTGAAGGTAGCCTGTTAATTGAGATGGTGCTCATCTTATAGTTACTGAACATAACTGCAGACATGGAAATTGGTGGATAGAGTGGTGGAAAGAAGCAGGAGCAGGGCTAAACCCTGGTCAGAGACTGTGGGCTGGGCGGGAGGGTCTGGTCTCCACACCTTCCAGTGACATCATGCTGCCCCGAGGCCTGGTCACTATTTTCATTCTGAGTGTGTTGGTGCATTTGTCAAGAGAGGATAAAGCAAAGCTGCCCTTTATCTCAGGAGTGCTCACCACCTGCCACTGATTAGCCTCCCCTGGGAAAGTGTCTTTTCCACATAGAGCCCTTAGGATTGAAGGTGGAAGGGTATTATTCTAAAAGGCTCCAGGGTACGTCTCATATCAGAATTCAGATCCCCAGATTTCCCAGGCCACCCATTCTTGCTACCCTCGATACTGCATAAGTGATTGCTTACTCCGATGCAGAGGGAGATCCATCAGCACCAATGATTATAGTCTGTTGTTTAGTCTACTTTCTGTTGCTATAACAAAACACCAGAGACTGAATAATTTATAAAGAAAAAAAAGGTTTGTTTATATAAAAGTTTTGGAAACTCACAAGCAAGGTGCTAGCATCTGTTCAGCTTCAAGTAAAGGCCAAATGCTGTTTCATGTGTAGCAGAAAGGCAAAGAGGGAGTAGATGCACTCAGAAGAGGGAGAGCTAATAGGAGCTGATCTGTTCGTAACAATCCACCTTAGTGATAACCATTCCATTCTCGGAGGATTATTCTACTTGTAAGGACAAAATCTTTACAATCCCACATGTCTCTAGAGGTAAGGCTCTATCACCTTTCAGTATGGTTCCTCTGGGGACCAAGACTTGACATGAGTTTTAATGGGAATTAACTATAATGAAGCAAAGCACCTATTTACTATGCTAGGATCCTGGGTAGAATGAAGACCTCTAGATCCTGTGCTGGGGGCCAAGTTTCACGTTCACAGGCTCCACGTGCAATGGTGTTGGTCATGTCTTCTCAGCAAGAAGGGCAGCTGCAGCTCTGGGATCTTCACTCATCCATGTTCAGAGACCCATCACCATGTACGTACTCCAGAGCTAAGAGTTGTCTGCCAAAGGTGTTTAGGAAAGAGAACAGGAATGACCATTTTTGAGTGACTTAGTAAAGGCCACACATCTTCCTCACTGGACATGCACTGTCACACTTAACCTCTGCCGGTCCTATTGATTCTTGATTAGGTAAAAGGATGTGGAGTTCAGAAAATAAACCTGCACAGTGCTTCACAGCCTGTAGGATCCTGGAATGGAGTAGATGGCAGGCGTGGTCTGCAAAAACTCCAAGGTCATCTGCCATAGTGAAATCTGGCTATATCCCTTATCTGCTCTGTGACCTTAAATATTTAATCTCTATTTATTCATTTATAAAACAAATGCATATAGGAGAAAATGGTGTGGGCTCAAAACTTGCTAGTAACTCTTACTGCTGTAGTTGTTGTGGTTGTTAAAGGGCTATTGGCAGCTATCTTTCTTGTTCAAGTCCAAGGGAGGAAACACAAGACTTCTCCAGCTCCTGATCACATGATGAGAGAGTGCTTCCTTCCCACCCCCACCACACATTGCTGTGCCTGTCATGTCTGGACAACTAGACAGATGCTCAGGCTTGAAGGGTGACAAATCCACTCACAAGATACAGCTTGCTAAGTGGCAGTGGCCTTTTATTGTCTGACATCTTTCCAGACCCTTGAAGGGATTAGAACTGGATTAGTCTGAGATGAGACTGCCTCTGCTGTTATCACCTGTTTATAGGATAATGACATTATCTAGTTTGGCCCATAAGGGCCTCCATCCATGGGAGCTTTTTACTCTTTCATCTGGAGGGTTACAAGCAGCATATCTTTAAATCTAAACAAACTCACTGAATCTTCAAGATAAGTGGCAAAAATATCCAGTGAGAAGATGAGAGGCTCTCTTTTCCCTTTCTGTTCAATGTGAACAGGAATTTTTAAACTATGTACATTCACTTAGAACCTAAACTCCTCTTGCTATTTTCCACACTGGCCCCCATCTCCCTTTTCACATGTACGCAGCACTTTGAAGTTTGCAGAGTTTTTTCGCCCCTTCTTAACTTATATGATTGGCGTGACAGCCTGTGATTTGGGCAGGGTGGATTCAACACCCATTATACAGGCAAGGATACAAAATGCAAAGCTCAGGAAAGCCAAGGAGCTTGCCAACACGCATGTCATTTTTAAGAAAAGAGCCAAGATCAACCCCAGCTCATCTGGAAAAACCCAGCATTCATTTCGCTGTCTGAAGCTGACTACAACCTGCCCTCTGCCCAAGTAGCTTTCCCCAATGCCAGTCCCCAGTACCCTTCACAGTAAACATCTGCTCAGACAGATGTTCCAGGAGGTCCTTGGCTGAAGTCCCTTTACACTAACACACTTTTCAAAAAAATCATCTTATTGAGATATAATTCGCATGCAATTCAAGTAACCTGTTTTCAGTGTACTCTTTAATGAGTTTTGAAAAATGTATACAATGTGTAACTGCCACTGCAGTGAAGATTTAGAGCATTTCTACCCTCAAATTTTCCTTGATGGACCCCACTAGCTTTCAACTGTATTGTCCCTGACAATCAAAAATCTCTGTTATTTTAATTTTGGCTTTATTGAAAATAAATAGAATCATATAAGATATATTCGTTTATGTCTGCCTTTTTAAAACTTAGCATAATACTTTTAAGATGTAGACATTTTGGTGCAGGTTTGGTTAGTTTATTTCTTGTTATTGTATATTAGTATTTCACTGAATGGTTATACCAATTAAGTAGTTTATCTGTTCCTCTGGGGTGAATATTTAAACAATTTCAAATTTGAAGTCATTCTGAACAAAGCTGTAATGAATATTTAAGGCTGACTTTTTGTGGTAACATAGCTTTTATTTAACTTGGATAAGAACTTAGGAGTGTAATTGCTGGGTGATATGGCAGAAGTATATTAGCTGTATTAGAAACTGCCTGTTTTCCATACTGGTTGCATTCCTAGGAGAAAGCCAGACATTCCTTGCTTCATGACTGAGCACCATTCCTGAATTAAGTTGTTAACTGAATTAGTTGCTAAATGAGAAATTGTATACAGTATCTACAGTACAATATTTAAAACAAAGAAATGATCAAAAGAAACTTCAATTTCATAACTTGGTTTTTATTCATGTAACTCTTATATGAAGTACTATAATATATAATAGAACATAAAACTACAGTACTGTACCATACAGTACATTGAGCAAAGTTGCAGTACTGTATAAGCAAGATGTATTATATAAAGAAGACATTGACGCTCTATCACCAAGATGTATAGAACTACACAAACAAGAAGACAGGTCCTAGGTCCAAGTGGTGGGTTGTAAGTCTGAGTATTCGTTAAACACGTAGGCTGTTAAATAAGGAATATCCTATGTTATGGTTTGAGAACTGGTGGTCAACTTAATGCCAGCTGGATTACATCAGCATGCGTTGAGAGAAGATGCTCCACCTGAGGAGGGTTGCCAGGATAAATAGGTGGAGAAGAAGGGAGGTGTTGGAGGGTTGAGGCATTAAGGAGGCATTGTAGATTCTCCTACGAGTTGCTGTCTGAGTTGTTGGTTCTCCTGGAGAAGCTTTGGTCTTCACATCGAGCATCGCTTCCTGGCTCCAGAGGGGAAGACATGTACTGCTTGGTCTCCAGGATGAACTCGTCACGCTGCTTCCTGGCACGTACCCAACTGTGCTTGTCGTCGGAGGAGCTCAGGGCCTCCGTGTCGCTGAGGACAGCTGTGGTGCCTTTCAGGACAGCCCCACTCTTTGTTGTGAGTGTGACTTCTCGGCTCCAGTGTAGAAGCCTCATCCCACTAGCACAGCTCCTTCATCCTGCTGGCATAGACTTTCTGGCTTCCACCGCTGACCCTTGGGTCTTCCCGGCACGTATCTGTAAAAGAGACTGGCGTGAGTCCTTCTTGTGGGCTCTGGACCTCCAGATGGACTCATGGAGGTGTTGTCCTGAGCTCTGGGTTTTTATCTGGACTCATGTGGGACACTGCCATGGGGTTTAGGCTCTTGACTAAATAATCTATGTCTTTGGTGTTGCGGATAGAGTTCCTGCATTCTCCTGTGTTAACTTCCGGTGACCATTATAAAAATATTATAAACTCCATGTCCTGATCTGAATTGTTCTCTGTGTACAACCCCTGACTACAGCATCCTATATGAAAATTTTGATCCTTTCACATACTTGCCTACAGTTGGTATGGTCAATCTTTCTTATTTTAGCCTTCTTGATCGCGCGCAGCAGTGTGTTCGTGTTTGCATTTCCGTTAAAGGCTAGTGTTGCTAAGCATTGGTTTGTATGTTTACCTGGCATCCCTGTATCTTCTTTCAGAATATCCTTTCAAGTATTTTGCCCATTTGGGTTGCTGGTACCCTAAACCTGAGTGTGTGTGTGTGTGTGTGTGTGTGTGTGTGTGTGCACATGTGTACATGTGTGTGTGTGATGCTGTTGATGGAACCCAGGACCTCATGCATACTTGGCAAGCTTTCTAACACTAAGCCACATCCCCAGCTACATTTTCCAGGCATATTTAACACACTCCCCTCCCCAATCTGTGATTTGTCTATTCATTTTCTTAATCATGTCTTAAAATGAGTAAAAATATTTAATTTTGACAAGTCCTATTTATCAGGGTTTTTTCTTCCTTATGGTTTGTGCTTTTTGTGTTTTATCTAAGAAAGTTATGTCTAGTTCAAGATCACAGGATTTTATCCTACAACTGTTGATTGTTGTGTAGAGCATGAGGTAAAAGATAAAGTTTACTTTGTCCATATGGATATATGGTTGTTTCAGCACGATTTATTGAACATTGAACGACTCTGAAGGCTTTGCCAAAGCTCCATCTGCTATGTGTGTGTGATTCCATTTCTATTCCATTCAATTGATCTGTATGTTAACATTAATACCATATTATCCTGATTTTTATGCTTTTATAATAAATCTTAAAATGAAGTACTTTAACTCCTCTCATTTTGCTTCTTCCAATATTATTATCATTTTATAGGGCTTTTATTATTTTATGTGATTTTATTTTTAAAATTTTATTTATTTATTTTAAACCTGGGCCTTCACACTGAGGCATATCCCCAATGTTTTTTAGAATAATCTAAAAGAGACAAGGTCTTCCCAAACTGCTAAACTACCCAATCTGTCCTCAAGCTTGGAATTCTGTTTCAGAGTCACAGAATATTGGGATTACAAATGTACATCATCATGTTCAGGTTCATATAAAAAATCAATTTGTCAGTTTTTACCTTCATGCTGATAGATTTTTATTGAAATTCCATTAAATCTATAGATAAATTTGAGGGGAAATTAGAAATTAACATTATTGCGTTTTCAGCCTTAAATATGATATAGCTCTCAATGCATATGTCTATTTAAACATATTTAAATAATCTATAGTTTTCATTGTAAGAGTCTTTTGCATTGGTCTTTTTATTCCTATTTAATATTTTGATACTGTTTTTTAAGGTTTGATAGTATTTAAAATTTTTGATAGATTTAAATAATCTATAGTTTTCATTGTAAGAGTCTTTTGCATTGGTCTTTTTATTCCTATTTAGTATTTTGATACTGTTGTTTAAGGTTTGATAGTATTTAAAATTTTTGATACTCTTTAAAACTTTGAATGTGTGTTACATGTTTTAATATAGAGATCCTATATATACTGCTCCATTGCTAAATCCACTTGTTAATTCTGTCTTATTTTACAGATTTATTGCATTTTCTTTATAGGTTTTCATATTCTATGTATGCACTTTTTTCTTGAATTACTGTACTGGAGGGACCTTAACTATAAATTTTATTTGAGATGATGAAAGCAGACATCCCTGCCTCTTTCCCCGTCCTATGGGAAGTGTTCAGTCTTTCATTGTTAAATATTGTGTTGGCAGTATAGTTTTTCATAGATGTTCTTATCTAGTTCAGAAAGTTGCCTTATCAAATGTTCTTAAAATTACAATGGGGTCATGTTACTGTTTAAATTTAACTCCTTCCCCAAGCCGTATGCATTCTGAGATGTATTCTTGAAAGTGATTGGATTATGGTGCCACTCCTCTTAGAAGGTGGGGCTGGTCGGAGATGTGTCACTAGGGCAGAACCTGAAATACTATATCTCGCTTTCAGGCTCTGCCTTTTGCTTTCTGCTTCCTGGCATATGAGTAGCTTTTCTCTGCCCAAGCCCTTCTCCATGCCATTTCTGCCTTGGAGTCAGCCGACCGTGGACTGAAACTGTGAGCCAAAATAAATTTCTCTTCTTTAAGTTTCAGGTATTGGATGTTGTGCTGCAGGGATGTTAAAATGACTATGACAGGTCCTGATAAGCCCACTGTACACTGAAAATATCATCAAGTCAAATATATATTTAATACACCAAACCTGCAAGCTATCATAGTTCAGCAACACAATACATTATATGGTACTAGTTGGCTACTCCTGTGATTGCCTGTCTGACTGGGAGCTGAGTTCCCTGCCAAAGGGTAGCACTGCCAGAGAGTGCCATATAGCATGAACCTAACCCAGGAAAAGATCAAGATTCATAAACTGAAGTTTCCATTGCATATGCATTGCTTTCCCACAATTATGAAGTTAAAAAATTGTAAATTAAGCCATAGTAAGTCAGGAACCATTAGTATTCCTTGCTAGCTAAGAGATTTTTATCATGAATTAGCCTTTTTTCAATCTATTAATTAAAATATATCAGTTCTGCTATAACATGATATGTATATTCCTAAAATGTACTATGCTTATTTAAAATTTTGTAATTTTTGTGCGTATGAAGAAAAATTAGGGTGAATGCATGGTTAGGAAAGACACAGACACCTCATTAAATATGACACTTTATTTATCTGAAAAGGTCCCAAAATTTGCTTTGGAAGTGGGTATTGGAAAAGTTATGGTTTATGAATTAATATGAAATGGGGGTAGGATGATTATGCTAAATTAGATAGATTTATACTAAATTAGATAGATAATGGATGTGGCTTATAACATGTGGTCAGTAGACTAATGAATAGATGTTTGGGATGTGTGACTGTGTGCTTTTTGTGTGGCTCTATATGGTTCTTTCTTTCAGGTACAATTTCCACATTCACTTAACTACTTTTCATAGACAAAATCTTGCATAAGCAAACACGAAATTCAAAATTTACCCCAACCATCAAAATTTACCCCAATGTACCCATTTGTGTTGAAACAAATTCATATTTCAAAACAAATGTTATGGTAATCCTGGTATATGATCTTTCTTATTCTTTTTTCAATATTTTAACAAAGTGAATTACATTCATTAATTTTTGAATGTTAGACTAGTCTATTCTTCCTTGAATAAGTCCATATAGTCATGATATATATCCACATTTGCATGCCATTGGATTGGATTTGCTAAAATTTTAAGAGATTTTTCCATACTTACTTATGTGATGCGTTCATGTGTAGTTTTCTTTTATGCTAATTTGTTTCTTTCTTGAGTTTTGATGTCAGGTTAATGCAGTCCACATAAAAAGATGTATTTTTCTGGAGTGTTTGTGTAGAATTGATATTGCTTATTTTATAAGTGGATTATAGACTTCAGTCAGCTTCGGTCTGATCTTCAGTCAGATCTTTGTCAGATGTTTTAAAATTCTGAATTCAATTTCATCTATACAGGGCTATCTGGGTTACCGGTTTCTTCATGAGCGTGGTTTAGTATCTCTTTAAATCTGTCAGTTTTACAAAAATGATGACTTTTTACACAAAGTTATTTCTAATATCATGTTATTGTTCTTTTAATATCTATAGGATATGTAGTGATGTCTCTTCTTAATTCCCAACAGTAGTAATTTGTATCATAAGACTAGTCTGTTTAGAACTTTAATAATTTTATTAATCCTTTAGCTAATTAGAACTTGTTTTCATAGATTTCTTAAACTATGCATCTGTTTTATGTTTCATTAGTGACCAATTTTTATTGTTTGTTTAATTCTGCTTATTTGGGTTTCAATTGCTCTTTTTCTAATTTCTCCAAGGAGGAGAAAAATAATTGATTTTTGTATTTTCTAACATACATATGCAGTGTGCAAATTTTTGGTGATATATTTTAATTATAAAATATACATTTTGGTTTATTTAATTTCTATTCAGCTGATAATATTTCCATGCCATAATATTTTCTTATTCATCTTGTGATTTCTTTTAGTCATGAGTTATTTGTAAATATTTGTTTAATTTTCAAATATTTATGAATTCTCAGATACCTTTAGCTGGTTTTTAGTTTAGTTCCATGGTGATCAAATAACACTTCCCTATGGTTTCAATCCTTTTGAGTTTATTAAAACTCATTTTTATGATCTAGATTACAGTTTATCTTGATAAATTACTTACGTAGACTTAAGAATAATGTATTTCTACTGCTTTAGGGTATTCTCTGAACACCACTAAATGTCGTTTAGGTTTGATTGATTTGTATTGGCATTCTCATAAGTGTTTAACTAAATATCAGAAGTGAAAAGGTTTTTATTTGAAGAATTTTATAACTTTTATGGTATAAGTACTCTATAAAATCTGATTTTAAGATTGCAGTGCACTATCATTGAATGTGGTCTGGGGAAGAGATGAATACAAATTGCTTCCACTAATCAGTACAAGTTGGTTCTAGCTCAGTACTATGATAGTCTTATTCAAATATTTTATATCTTTCTTTTATTCTTCAAGTTCTTTCAATTACTGAGAAACAAATATTTGAGTCTGTAATAATAATTGTTTATTTCTCCATTTTGCTTTTCAGTCCTTTCACTCCTTGTTGCAGTGTATTTTAAAGCTTATTGTTGTTATCGTTACTATTGCTGTGCTGGAAATTCAGCTGAGAGCCTTGCTTATGCTAGGCTAGTGCTTTACTGGTGTGGTGCATCCTCACCACAAGTTTTATTATTAAGTGTATGTATGTTCATTTAGTCATGCTATGTTGTTTTGATAAATTGATTCCCTTATCACTATAAATATCTCTTATCATGGTAATATTCTTTAACTGAAATCTTTTTAAAGAAATGATACAGCTACCCTAATTTTCTTTTCATTAGTTTTTACTTGACTTAGCAATTTTCCTTCTCTTACTTTTCAGAAAAAAATATCTTGGGGTATGTTTAGATTTACAGATAACTTACAAAGATATGACTGAGGTTTCCTGTGTACCCTTCACTCATCTCTGATTAATGTTAAAATCTTATAATAACTATGATAAAGTTTTACATCATTACCAACTAAACTATACACTTTATTTTTATTTCCCCAGGTTTTCCAACAATGCACTTTTCTGTTGTAGGATCCAATCCAATTGTCCAGGTTTACACTTAGTTGTCAGGTCTATTTAGACTTCTTTGAACAGTGATTTTTTTTTTGTATTTTTGCTTGCTTATTTGTTTCCTGTTGTCTTTATACTCATACATTTGATGAGTAGCAGGCAGGTGTTTTGTAGGTTGTTCCTCAGTTTGGGTTTGTTTGATATACTCTCCCAAGTCTATTAGTGTTACAGGTGGTAAAGTACCCTTCTCATTACATGATATAAGGTGGAAATGAAATAAAGTGACCTTGCTGGTCATGTTATCTTTGATCATTTTGCTCATTCTGTTAGGTTTCTCCACTGTAAATTTATTTATTTTTTCCCTTTCTGAGTTCTATTCATTAAGTAGAAGTAAGTTGTGATGTTATACACCAATAGAAGGAATTATATTCCACTGCATTCCCACTTCCTTTTTATTTTTTATTTTGCAGATAATTACTAAGTCACTAGAGTCACCCAGGCTGTGCTTGAACTTGAGATCTTTTAACTCAGCTGGGATTAAAGGCATGTATTCCCATACTTGGCTTCTTTATTTTTAAATGGATATTTTCTTTAGACAACTTGTGAATGCATTTTGCTTTTATATCCAACATAAGTTTTGTATCCAATATATATCCAACATAGTGTTTTAGTAGGAATGTTTAGGCCATTTACATTTAGTATAATGTTCAGTATTGTTAAATTTATCACCTTGCTGTTTGTTTTTTGTTCATCTCATTTATTCTTTGTTCTTTTTCCTATCTCCTTTTGGATTGCTTTTAATTTTTATAGCTCCATTTTATTTCCACTATCTCAGTTTTTCAATGTATTAAATATGAGCTGTTATGAAACTGTTTCAAGGTATTACTTTGAGAAAGTAAATAAAATAGAGAGTCATCCCTTGGTATCCATGGAGGATGGATTCCATTGTCCTGATCGGATGTCCAAATTCTGAGATGTTCAAGTCACTATAAATGAAACATTTGCATAGAACTCACAAAATCCTCCTGTACACTTTAAATCATCTCTAGTCTATAACATCGAATACAAAGTAAATGTTATATAAATTGATGTTCTACTGTATTGTTTAAGAAATAACAAGAAAAAGTCTGTACATGTTCAGTACAAATGCAATTATTTTAAAAATATTTGCAATCCAAGTATGTTTGAATCCATGGACAAGATCTTGTGGATATGGAGAATGACTGTAATGTGTCTTGGTGGAGAAGAGCTATGGGGTAATATTCTAGAACATCATCCAATATCTACCTCCTTTCATTCATTCCTCAGTCCATCCACTCTCAATAGCCAAGTTCAGGGAAAAAATAGAGCATCAAAAATCAAACACAGAAGGTGTCTCTTTCTGAGTTTAAAATTTCAGATACCTAGGCTGGAGGGAGGAGCAAGACTTAGAATTGAGGTTTGGGGGAAATAGCGATAATGAAGAAAAAGGAATGTCTGTAAATGCACTGAGCTCCAGAAGTGCGGAACAAGAGAAAGGAAGGGAAGCTAGGAGGGCAAGGGCCTGAGAAACGAATCTGTTTCCAGCACAGACTTCAAGAGGCCGCACCACCCTCAGATGGTTTTGTGGGGTCCATTAAGGGGCAGGGACAGAAGGGGACACCACACCAGCCTTGAGTCTTGCTGACTGGTGTGTGTGTCCAAGAAGCCTATCCCTGCTGCTTCAGGAATGCTCACAATAAGGGAGAACCAGCAGAATGGCTTCTCACACCTGACCTTTCAGGGTGTCATGACTGATGGAACTTGGGGGCAAAAACAGAACTGCTGTGGAGATGTCCTAGAGCTATCAGTGGTGGAAGTTTGGAATGCAAAAGTTTCTCTCCAACTTCTCTCTCTGCACGTACATTGTGCTGGATTAGTGGAAGGGAAAGGAACTCAGAGCTACATAATGTTCCCTGGCCATAATGACACCACAACAATGTGCACTGAGGCTTCCAGTTTGTGCAGTGATGGGCTGCTCAGTTGTGCTCATGATAGCATTTAATCCTCCCATTCTACCAGATGTGTGGGAGTGGCTACTAAGAAGGTAACTAATGAGATCTGAGACTCTTTTGTTCCCTCGGTCTCCTTACAAGATATAGTAGAAAGATAAAATTGTCTTCAAGTAGTGATCTTTGTGCCCCAGTATTTAGGAGCCTCTAGTGTGTACTAGGACATGGACATGTGAATGAGGCAGAGTTGCGCCTTTACCTCAACTGACAAGGCTGACAGCCTCCAACAGTGAATAGACACTGATCAACTAAAGGCAGAAGTATCTACGCAGTCACCAGATACCAACAAATGAGCCAAGGTGTAGGCTCTGATTTCTTGTGGAAGGCTGGCAATTAGTCAGTCAATTCATAGCTTATTAGTGAGCACAGCGTAGCTCCTGGCTGAAGTGGTCCTTGTTGTACAGACACAACTTCCCAATCCAGGTGCTGTGACAGGTGCGTGTGCACTTTTCCCCATCCTTCCCTGCCAGAGCGAATCCTGCTGGGGATCTGGAAATGGCACCTTCTTCTTGCCTCTACCTCCGCTCTGGCTTACAATATGCTGACCCCTCTGCCCAGCCATAATTCAGCACTCAGTGAATCACTGCTCTAGCCCCATATGTGATCTTCCTTTCGACCAGATATCCTAGTTCACCTTCTGCAGAATTCCAGAGTGAAAGCCTGAGCTAGGCCCACGTAAATGTGAGCTAAGATCCTGAGCTTCATAGTTTAAGTTTCTACATGTATCTGCTGCCACATAGAATGCTAGTATTTCTCAGGAAAAAACATATCATTGTTCCATAAATGGGAAGGGAGTTTACCGGGGATTGAACCAATGGATGTCATACTAAAATATATCCCAAACTTTTAAATTTTGAGATACGTCTTACCAAGTCACTAAGTTGCTCAGGCTGGGCTTGAACTTGCTACCCTCCTACCTCAGCTTCCCAGAGTGCTGGGATTACAGGCATATGTCATCACACCTGGATATTTTTCTGTTTCCTCCTTTTCCCAAGGTATAGGATGAGACACTTATGGGAAAATGATAGGGCATGGTGGGTAGGCTTTTGTCATAAGAACAATAAAGGAAGCAAGGTAACCCATTCAGAATGATCACCTCTAGAAAAGAATTGTTCAAGAATTAATTAAGCCTTGCAAGCAGGCAGTCGTGAGTTCGATCGCTGGTACCGATAAAAAGGAAAAAGACAAAAAAAAAAAAAAGTTAGTTAAAAGCCCTACTGTGATTATAAGAATTTGGAGTTTTGACTTTGGGAGAAATATTATAAATTGTTTACATAATAGAAAATATTACCAACTTTTGTATTGTAAGTAGCAATTTTTAAGTTGTATTCAGGTATAATTGATATGCAAAGAACTGTACTTATTGATTGTGTTCAATTTGATGAGCTTAATGGTAGTAAACACAGATAATCACTATAGACTGTACTAGCTAGCTTTCTGTTTCTGTAATAAAATACCCCTGGCAGCTAATTTATAGGAAAGGGAAACTTATTTTGGCTCATGGTTTTCATCCTTGGTTGCTTGGTTCTGTTCTGTCACTTTGGGCCTGTGGCTACATAATAAATTACGGTGGCAGTCTTTGGTAGATAAAACTGCTTCCTCATGGTGGTCAAAAAGCACAGTGAGAGGAGAAAGGAAGGGGTCCCACCATCCCCTTCAAGGTCATGGCCCCTAATGACCTCAGTTCCTTCTACCTGACTCTGTCTCTTAAAGGTTCTACCTCCCTCATCACACTACTAGCTAATAACCAAACCTTTAACACATGGGCCTGTAAGGGTCATTCCAGATCCAAACCATATGTAGTACCTCACTAAATTGGCTTGATTTTTTTTTTAAGGTAAGCATAATGAACATGAAATCCATCATCTTAACCAAAGTTTGTCATACCTTATTGTTAACTGGAGCTGCTATGTTGCATCTGGGCAGTAAATTTCTAGGACTTACCTAGCATAGGTGAAATTTTACACTCATTGATTTCTTTTTCCAAAATATGATGAAATAGACAATTGTTTCCTCCTCACTTGACACCCAGAGCTTCTAATGTGGTCTTCTTAACTTTGGGATTGACTCTGACCTCCCATCCGTGCTGGAATCTATAGACACTCTCCTCTTATGCTGCCAAGGGTAGTAGAACCATTTCTGAAGTGTGTAGTGTACATCCAGGTCCTTTCTGGATGAGGAGGACAGTGGCAACTGGAGGGAGGGGACAGGTCTTGGAGGACTGTATGCTTAATGTGCATGTTTCAGGCAGATTATAATAGCACCAGAGCCTTGACTCTGGAATTCAGATTGGGCTAAACTGTGTTCTTTTCATTATTACAAAACCTAAAAATTCAAGTTTTCCATTTGAAAAATAATGGATTTTGTGCTTATTTTGAAAAAATTAAGAGGTAGCACAACATTGGTCCTATTGTTTTCCAACCAAAAGTGAGACGTGACCTTCCAGCAGATGAGTTCCTGGATCCTGCTGGCTCTGGTCCTCACCATCCAGCTTAGTCCAATAACAATCTGCATATATGATCTGGTTTTACAAGAATCATGCTTCCTTAACTTGTCTCTGGCGGCACCCTGGACCAGAGGTCTCCCCTCTGCAATCAGTAAGCCTTGGGATATGGTCAAGTTTCCTGCATGAGCACATTTCCTTGAAGGCTTATATTTATCTTGAAAAATGTTTTTTTGTGATTTATTATATGAGATAGTGCTCTGATTTCTAAATCCCCAACAAGATGCAGGTTGAATCACTGCTCATTTTGAGGATTAACAAGTGGGACCAGGTGAGTCTTTTAAGGTGATTAGGTTACAAGGTCTCAATGCTCATGAATGGATCGATCCATTTAATGGGTTATCGTGAAAGTGAGCCTGGTATACAAGCTAGTGTGGTCTTTTAGATTGTGCTCCTCTTACCATATGACTCTCTGTATCACATCAGGACTCTGCAGAATTCCCACAAGCAAGGTGAACCTCATCAGAGGCAGCTGTCTAATCTTTTCAGTCTTCAGACTCATGAATCATTTAATATTTTTTTCTTCATAAAATGCAGTCTTTGGTATTTGTTATAGCAGCAGAGAACAGGTTAAGATGCATGGACCTGTGTATTTTAAGTAACATTTTCTCAAGAGCATGGAATAAATATGTCCCTGCAGAGAGATGTGCTCAACTGTCCTGAGGCTTTGAGTGTCCTGGTGGCATTATCCCAGGATGCCTCCTCACCAGTGCGGGAAATGCAGGGCTGTCTCAATGCTTTTTAGTGCATCTTTAGTTCCTTTTGTGAATCTTCCAAATTATTAACTCATGGCCACTTTTTATGATCAGAAATTAAATGCTCTACTTTCAAATGCTCTTAATTTGGGGGGTTGGTCTGGGCCTCAGAGTTGTGAGCCCCTTTAGGCTTGCCCACAGTGTTTATGTGGGAAGAGGCCATGCCCTCTGTCCACATGCGGCCTGGCTGGCACATCCCATGAGCTCCTGAGCATCCCATACTTGGCTTAGACAGCCCTGCCCTCGGAAACTTTCATGGGTTATGGCTTATGAAGGGTTCCGGAGAGTTCAGACACAAATCGATAACATGCATTACAAGAGCTCGTGAGCTAACAAAGGTGCTGGTGGGTCATGCATCTTAAAACAGCTTCTTGGGGACTTTAATTGTCGGGATGTTCAGGAGAAGAATATGACCTTACGGGGCATTTTCCAGAATAGAATAGTCTATATATTAAAAGGCAGCAAATGATTCATAACTGGTTAGCGGCTGGGCCTATGGGTCCATGTTTCCCATGTGGATTTTTTTTCTGCATTGCAAACTCTTACATTAAATTGTGATAAATGAAGAGTGGGGGCTACTCATACAAATCAATGACTCTAGTGTGTGTGTCATTAGCCTGAGAGATGCCGGCAGCGGTCAGTCCCATAAATCATGTGATGATCTGCTGTCTGCAACACGATGCAAGCAAGCAGGCGCATTAGGGAGGTTAAGGAATGAAATTAATCTGTGCATTTTCCTCTCCCCCTCTTCTTCCTTCCCCATCACCTGGTCATACGGAAAGAATTAAAATCACATGATCCGAACTAAACCAGCTCCAGAACAGTAAATTGGTTAAGTTTGACTTCACCTTTCAACTTTGAGTTAATTATGTATTAGGGGATTAATTTATTCACAGGCACCGGGAAGGGAAATGGAGGATAGGAGGAGCCTGCCAGGGCCTCTCATCCATGTGCCAAGGTTATTAATTGCTCTGGCTGTGCCACAGGCTACCTGGGTGGAGCCTGTGGTGGGGGCTGTGGGGTGGTGCACACATGTGTTCAGTTCTGCCCTGCTCCAAAGATCAGTGGCCCAAGGAGAAGGATGCTGCTTGTGTGGGCTGAGGAAGAGGCTGAGCTATGCTACCCAGGGATGCCTGTGAGGCCTGGTTGCTGGGGGATCTTAGAAGCCTAGTCTAGAAGGGGTCTTTACACAGAACCTCTAATCAGATCACATTTCAGGTAACTGATGCTTCTGCAGGAGGTACAGGTCTTGGCTCCAACACCTAAGATGAGAGAGAGTTCTCTACTTGCAAGGGTGCCAATTTCAGAACACAACTCTGATTTGCACAATTCAAGGGTCCTATATCTCCCAAGACCCCCTGCCATTCAGACACCTGAGAACAGGAGCTGTTTTACCCAGACATCTTCCAGGGTACCACTCTAGCAACTATGTCTGCAACCTTCTTACCGCCACTTTTGGAAGTTACCCTTGGCCTCTTTTCTATACTGTGGCCCCAGCCTGGTGAGAACAGCTATAGAAATGGATCCTAATGAGTCAACTGGAGACAAGAACTGAGAGACAGAAGTGAGTGACTTTCTCAGTGCAGCCACCTGAGGATGGACAGGCCATAGAGAGTGCAGGAGATGGGGTCCCATTTATGAACAAGGAATGTTCCACCACCCAAAGAATCAGCTTCTCAAAGGAACCCAGTCTCTAGCATTACCTGCTTTCAGTCGGTCAGGAGAAACTCAGGAACGTTTGTTTAAATTTGGATTTAAAACTGAGGATGCTGAAGTGACTGACACTGATTCTTTGATTATAAAAACTCACAGTGTCCAACATGAACAGTAGCTTCAGTGCTTTGTGTGTGTCCCTTACTGAAAGCTTTCTCATGTTTATGTAATATTGTTTCACTTTACCCTTGGCCCATGGGTGGGGCCCAAGTATTTCCAAGCAATTCAGAAGAAAACTGAGGCTGTAAGAGGTTAAAGGACTTGGCTGTGCCCAGATGGCTAGAAAAGGGTCCATGGCCCTAAGAACCAGCTGCTGCTCAGTGCAGAGGCTATGGTAAACTACAGGGTTCCTTTAGGATTCTCTTCCTGCTGTAAAATTCGATCTCAATGTCCTGGATCCTCTCTGGAAGCCCAGTGCAGCCCAGATTTGTGTGCTGTGCTTCAACAGAAATAAGCTAAGCCAATATCTGAAAATTAAGAGCTCTTATATAAACATGGAATTCCAGCTTCTCTTGAAAACTTGAAATCTGGCCATTGGGCTGATATTTTGCAGTAGTGTTGGGCTGGTGTTAAGTAGAAACTCTTGATCAGTGCTCTTCCTAGCTACAAGAGATTCACTATGGTCTGTCTACCCAAAATGGCAACCCAAAGAAGGTCTCACTCTCAAGGCTAATGGCCTGGTGACCTGACTCCAATTTTCATTCAATCCAACCTTACTGCTGTTCCCTCTCTTACAGTTGTCCATGCATCCCTGGCATGGATACCATGCCATGGATACACTTTCCCCTCCCTATCTGAATCCTTCTTGAACTTCACATCAAGCCATGCTGGCTCCTCAACTGTACTGCTGGCCTACTTAGGCTCCTCCTTCCTGAGTTGCGGGTAAGCATGCCACAGCCAGAAATCTTTGAAGATATCTGAACCCATCCTTCGCATCTACATTAACAAAAGTAAAGTCAATCTGGGATGGTGGTAGATGACAGGCAGAGGAGGGAAGTAAAAAGGATCAAGGTGTGACATGTATATGTACCAATGACATGTATATGTACAATGAATATATTCATTTAATATTTCAAATATGTACTTATAAAATTTTTTTTAAAAGAAATTGAGGCCAGAGGTCCCTGATCTTCTGTTTTACCAGCTCCATTCCAGTCCCTCTTCTGGCCCCAGGGACCACCTTGACTACACTGGTATCTGAACGCTCTGTTTGCTTGTTCCTCTATTTTTTATTCTCTTGGGAAAAAATAATACATGCAAGTGTCCTAAAGTCTCAAACTTTAGAATCATGAAATCCTACCATTTGCCATCTTTTCTGGAAACACACAATCAAGGGTTTTGAGCCCCATCTGGGGAGCTATCTTGGTCATATATTTAAGCTCTCTCTACACCACTCGCTAGCCTCCTCTGAGAAGTGGTTACTACTGTGACTTTGTTACATATCTTTCTAATTTATTCTAATCTACACATATGCATATCCTGAAATTACTTTCTTCTTCCGTGCTAGGGCTTGAATCCAGGACCTTCACACAGACGTCTATCTCTAGTCAGTTTTTACTCTCTGTGTGAGACAAGGTCTCACTAAGTTGTTAACTTGCCCAGGATGGGTTCAAACTTGCGATCCTCCTGCCTTAAAGTCCCAGAGTACTGGGATCACGGGTGAGTGCCCTCACACCAGGTAAATTACCCATTTTTTTATGGCTACATGTATATGTCAAAATCTACACGCAACCTTTCCGCTTTTTTGTGTCATTGTGGTCTATTTGCATCCATAGCTATACATTTATGTGAGCCAAATGACATTCTGTGAGGGGTACATGATTTTGTTTCCCTGCTCCCCTTTTGATGACCACTTACGTTGTTTCTAATTTTCATCATCACCAACCATGAAGCTGAACAACATCCTGCATCTCTCCTGGGATGCATTAATGATGCTTGTCTAGACTTATTTATTCCCTAAAGGTGTCTCAGGACACAGTGGGACTGAGACCTTCCTGAAGCCCACCGGGATCAGTTGTAAAGGGGCCTGCCACAACCCCCAGACAATGCCTCGGGGCACTTTTCCTGCAATGTGCGTGGTATCTGTCCCTCAGCTCCCTCAAGGAGGC
Source organism: Cavia porcellus (assembly GCF_034190915.1). Taxonomy (NCBI): domain Eukaryota; kingdom Metazoa; phylum Chordata; class Mammalia; order Rodentia; family Caviidae; genus Cavia; species Cavia porcellus. The sequence continues at coordinate 40,469,522 of NW_026947490.1, read as the reverse complement.
TGGCATGGGCTGGGCACAGAATCCCCCTCCAGCTGGCCATGTCCCCACATGGAGGCCCCAGGGAGCCCCAGCCTACAGCCTTCTCATCTCAGGCCCATTAAACCTCTCACTTTGTATTTCCTAATTCCTTTAAGAAATCCCAAACCTGTCTGCTTGGATAGAAATAAAATAAATGTAATATCTATTGCTATCGCTTAAACACAAATTATAGTATTTTTTATTAAATACTCTGTTGTCAAATGCTTGACATTCCTCATAATAGATAAAAAGCAACTAAAACTAGTTATTTTCTGTTACCTTAGAGGCTTTCAACTTAGTTTGTATTGTATTTACTTGTTATGTTCTGCTTGTCGCATTTCATTATAAGCACGTGAATTATTTTCCCTATTAAATTAAAAGGCAATCTCCCCTCCCCTGGCTACCCTTGAGCTTTTATAAGGTGAAGGTCTAGAGATAGGGATTGCAGAGAAGCCATCTAGTGATCGAAGTTACAGACCCTCTCCTCTGCCACCAGTCCTGCAGAGGCCTAGGGCAGCCCAGCCCCCAAGCATGGAGCTGGGTGCAGCGACTTTCATCCAGGGAGCTGCGGCTGTGGAGAAAGGCTATCAGAATCACCTGCCATGGTTTTTGTCTTGGCATTCTCTCTTGTCATCTTCACAGCAGTCCTAAAGAAAGTACGTTTGGGTCTACCGTGCCCATTTTACAGATGAGAAATGAACCTCAAAAGAAGAAATTTTCAGGTTTGGTCTTCCACAGCCACCATCATCATCACTCTGATGCTGACTGGAGGCTGCTGTGTACCAGCTTTTGGCTCATTTAGTAATGTCTTAGTCGATCCTAACAACCTCAGAGGTAGTAGTATCATAATCCTTTTCATTTTTATGGGACTGCACTTCAGGTGGGTAAAGAACTTGTCCTTAGCCAGTAGCCATTCAGTACAAGAGCAGGGGTTCAGCGTGGGTCTGTCTGACTTCAGAGCCCTGTTCAGAATCAGAGAGGGATGGATCTTTAACCCTGGGGGTACAGTCTCCCTTGAGAATTTGATGAAATCTGTGGCTTCCTTCCAAGACACTACACATTTTCCCTAGAAGCAGTACTTTGTCACTATATGGCCTTCCCAGACTGTGTGTAGCCCACTAGGGACCAGAACAGGCCCTGGATCCCAAGTTAGAGACCTCTCGCATGAGAGTGTAGATTTAGTTCCTTACGCTGTTTAGCCAGCTTCAGTTAATTGGAGTCTGACCAAAGGCTGTGTCTCTTGCCTGCTTCTTTACCTCCTAGGTACTTGTGGCAGAACCAGAAAGGGGCCCAAAGGAGGGTGGAGTTTCTTGCAGTGCTGAACCAAAACGTGGTTTTCTATAAGTCCTTGAGAGTTTGGAGGATAATGAGCCTGTACGCAGCCCTCTGATAGGATACCTTAGTGCTTTCAGCTGCTTGCCTCTCTCCCCACAAGGCATTTCTTTGGAAAAAGAGGTACAATGGTACCTTGGCACACAGTGTTAATAGATTTCAGGAGTATGAAAAACAAGGACTCGCAAACAGTGTTTTAGGTGGCAGAGGCTTGTGCAACCAGTACAAACCAATGAGTACGCATCAAAATGCCTCAAGTACCAAATTCCATGAGTTTCAAAGGAGTTGGTAGCCCGGCATGACTGACTACAACGACTTCAGCTCACCTGCAAGGTCTGAAGGTTGTCCTATCCAGAGGTCAGACAGGCTTTGTGCCAGGCAGAAAGTCAGAAAACCTCAGTCTGCTCCTCTGTGGGGACAAAGAACTCTTCCTAGATACTGCTGCAGAAGTGGAAGGGCTCCTTTATATCCAAGGGCCTCCTCTGATTCCATTTCTCTTCTCCCTCTGCATTCAGTCTGTGGGCCCCTGGTTTGACCTGTTCTTGTGGTTTAATCTCACAGAGAACATTCTCAGGATTCCTGGTATCTTGATGTGTCTTTCAGCACCAGCCTCTCCATCATCCGAAGCTTTGTAGTAACATAGCACCTCTCATGTGAGGCTGGCTTCCCAGAGCCGCACTGATAACGCTCAGCAGTGCAGGGAGAAGGAGAGCTGATAAGACCACATGAGCATCAGAAAATTATGCCTCCTCAACGCAAGAGCCACCTTGCTCAGGAGCCAAATCAAAGCACCAGAAAAAGTCTACAGGTACTTACAGAGAGGCATGATAAAAGAAAAACTACCCTGAAATGTTTTAGATGAAAAAGTCATGAGTTTGAACAAGACAAATGTGATCTTCATGCATGGACTTTGCCGGGGCCCCAAAATTGGCACCTAGGCCACTGGGTTAGAAGCAATTTTTTCCCATTGATCCATGGGCACAAGTGAGAAAAAGGTGATGCATGAAAAGAGAAGGTGCTTTCTCTGTCCTAGCTGACTTGCAAGAGCTCTATAGGGTGAAAGCCTTGCAGAGCCCCTAGGGTTGAAGAGGCAGAATCACCCCCCCCCAACCCTGGAGGCAGCCTTCTCTCCCCAAGGCCATCACAGTAGCACTATGCTCCCTGGGGACGTGGCACTCACTTGCAGAACATCTTGATGCAGATGAAGGGCGCCATATGAATCAATAAATCATAGGTCTGTTGGACAGCACTTAGATAGGTAAATGCATGTATGTTATTCACTCAGCGAACCTTCCTAAAAAAGATAATACACTCAATATCTCACCGTGCTGACATATTTCAACTCAATTGATAATGGGTCAGGATTGAGCAAAGCTTAGCGAGTGAATTACCTTTTAGCTATCCCTTCAACTTTAGGGTTGCAGTCACCAACAAAATCAATGTCGAAGGATTCTTGTTGTCTCAGGCAATACCTACAGTGACTCTTAATGAAATAAACCATTGAAGCCTTTTAATCAGACCACCTGCCTAAAAGGAGGAAGCCATCCAGGAGGAGGCTGGGACTCTGGGGATCTATTTTCCCCTCACCGGTCAACGCATGAGTGATTCTTTAATTGTAGTAATGATGCGCTTACCCCGGACCCAGACACTGGGGCAGCAGGAGGCAGCAATCCTCTGGGGCAGAGGGTTGGCGTGACCTCAGCTGGGGCTACACAGGTCTCCGAGCAGGGCTACATCACCAGGGGCCATGCGGGTGCCTCTAGGTTAGGGGCCTGTCTCACTCCCAGGCATGTGATAAATCTCTATTGAAAGAAAGCCCGGCAATAAATGAGGCCCTGCTCCATATTTGAATTCCAGGGTCAGCATTACAAAAATAGGAGCTGGCTGCACATGTGACCACTAATAGGCTTCTGCCCCCCTCCCTCCTGCTCCTCCCTCCCTCCTCCCCAACCTGCATCCCTCTGGAAAACTGACTAGTATCACTTTAAATATATCCAGTTATCAGGAAGCTCACAGAAGTTTGGAAACATTGAAATTGAGTTAGAAGTTCTCTGCAAGGTCCTCTTTCTTTTACTTTCTTTCTTTTTTTTTTTTTTTTGCCTACTTATGCACTCTGGGATGTATTTGCAGCTGCACTGCCTTTGGGGACCATCCCTGATTTTCTTTGGAAATCCATCCTTCCCTCACCCCTGTGTCTGAGTCTTCCCCTCCCTCAGCTCTGCAATGGGCACAAGCCCAGTCTCAGATCTATTTAGCACCACCTGTTCCCTAATCAGTCTCATCCTATCAACCAGTGACACTCAGAACTCTTGACTGACTAAGCAAGAAAGGCTGATTTCCCTTTCACAATTGAACATGGACCCACAGGTTGTGTTTCTGGTCATTTATCAGCAGAGGAAGTGATCCTCTGAAAATGAACTGTACCAAGGAAAATGAACCAAGAGGCCGAGGCAGTGATCCTAAGCTCCTTGGTCACTAGCAGAGGTTTTTATGTCTACTGTGTTTAAGTAAGACCTTTTTGGATGCTTACTCGTGAGCCAAGAAGTTCCCTATTCACTATGGCCTCTTAGTTGGGGTTTCCCTTCCTTCCTTCCTTCCTTCCTTCCTTCCTTCCTTCCTTCCTTCCTTCCTTCCTTCCTTCCTTTCTTCTTCCCCCTCCCTTCCCTCCCTCTCTTCCTCCTTTTGTTCATTAATTCCTTCCTTCTTTTCTTCCCTCCTGCCTTTCTCCTTCTCCATCTTCCTGTCTCCTTCCCTTCCTTGACACTAGCAACCAAACCATCTTTATAGATTTCTCCACCTAAAAGGAAAAATCAACACCTGAACACTGGGAGATAAAGCTTCTCTCTATCTGAGAAGAAAGGCTTTCTCAGAAACCCACTGGGGAAGGGCCCCAAATGGTCATGGCATCCATTCATGAGGCTGCACATTTTTTAAGTACTTAAAAAAAAAAACCTCATTTTTCAAAGAGCCTTTAATCAACCCCTAGGTGAGAATGAAGACAAAAGATGGGAAACTGCCAGTCTTGGAAATCAGAGTAAAAATGATTCATGGTTGTATCCCATTCTCAGAGACATGTGGATCTCAAGCATCGTTTTCCCAAGGATTGTGACGATGGGGCCAGGAAGACCTTCTGCTGAGGTTAACTGTGCCGAAGTCCAGTGTGCCTGGAATGGCCGAGATGAGCCTGCCGGCACCCGGCTCTGCTTCACTCTTCCCACAAGAGGCATTTTTGGGTGTCTAGAGTAGATTTGTTCATATGCAGGATAACTGGATCCATGGAGATGACATCAAAGGGAGCTGGAACCAGGCAAAACACAATGTTGGAAAAACTAAGATCAAAGCAATATAATGTTCAAATTTCCCTTTCCCTTGGATCTCTAAGAAGGTGCCTACCTGTCTTAACACCCAGACCCCAGGAGCTTTCTCTGGCCTCTGGCCCTTGCTTTAGGGGCCAAGCAGAGCCATACAGTGCAGTGGAGGCGCACTCATGGACCACATGCTCTCCACAAAATCTTCAAGCAGGAAGCTGATGGGGCACCCACCGGCCTTTGTCTACCCCAGTGATGAATGGTTGTTGACATGACTAAACAAAGGTATTATTAGTAGATTACATCTGAGAGGCTGAGCTCTTGCAGAAACAGGGCAACAAGAGCCCTGGGCCTCGCTCGACTCCCAATTACTCCACAAAAGCCTAAACCACCAGGTCAGGGATAAAAGTGAATAAATGTTTCTAAATTCTTATCTTAAACACACTTAAGCTTAAAGCTATTTAACTGGGGCTTTAAAAGCATGTGAGCTTCGTGGAGCCCAGCTACCTGCCTCATTCTCTTGCTCTTATTTTTGCTTTTATCCTTTTAGTCTTGAAGAAGCCTAATTAGAAGCTTGAACAGGGCTCTCTCTCCCTGCCCTTAAATCAGTAATTGGCTTCAGTGCAGAGACTGTCAGGAAATTAACACATCACAACATGACAGCTGTTAATTTTTTCTCCTTATTTGTCATATGAATCACCGCTGATTTGCCGGAGTGCATAACAAATTAGTGGGCTGTAATCAGCGGCCTCTCTTCTGTGAGCACCTTCTCTCTCTCTCTCTCTCTCTCTCTCTCTCTCTCTCTCTCTCTCTCTCTCTCTCATTCTCTCTTTCTCCCCCCTCTTTCTCTCCTCTCTCCCTCTAAAGTCCATTACTTCACTGCTGCAGTACAGATGACTGTTCCTAGGTGTGTCATTGTCAATAAATCAGAATAAGCAAATGCTAAAAGCGCAAGAAGCTCTTTAAACTTTGATGAAGGCTTTTAGTTACATTTTTAAACTTACACTCATAACTGGAGTCTTTTTTTTTTTTTAAATTGTCACTCCCTGGTAGTGATAGACTGTCAGATTTCCAGTCATTTCCTCATCCGACGTGCCAGGGAAGGTGGAATTCCAAGTGTCATTTGCACAAGTTCTGGCTGAGAGGAGGTGGAGGAGGTGTTAAGGACAGCAAGGGGATGGGTGAGGACCAGAGATTCCAACCCATCCATGGTGAAGGTCTTCCTTTTCTGAGTGACTAAGGGAAGAGGGGCAAATGAGGGAACTAGGAAGGGTATAGGATGGCAGGGAAAGGGACCTACCTCATTGTTCCTAACTCATATAAGCTCACTCACAGTTCACTGTTTGGATCATTGATAAAGGGCTTTAGGCTTTGTCTGAATTACTTTATAATGGCGACTAGGACCGAGGAGGTCATGAATTCATTATTCCCATCTAAGCCAAATAGAGGTACCACTGGTGTGCCTTAAACTCCGTACTGTGGCCTCTCGGAAGGAGATAGCATAGTGAATGGAAGCAAAAGGATGTGTCACAAGATGGGTTTCAGTTGCAGGCTCCGAGATTTAGCAAACAGGTCTATGTTTTCTGCACTTATATTGTGAATTCAGGAGAGAGAAGGAAATTTTTCCTCCCTAGCCAGGATCTTACTGGCCTGACAAATCCTTGTGTTTTCAATTTGAGTTTAGCAGGGAGTTGGTGACATTTTCAATTGGAAACACAGCTTCACAGAGTTCTGACAACAGGTTCTCTTGGATATTATAGAGTTATACTAAATTTAAGGGTGAGAGGATTTCAGGAACAAATTTCTCCTTTCCTTTCTTTTTTTCATTCATTCACCCATGTATGCATTCATTCAATAACCCATACATCTTCTGTCCATCTATCCATCCACCCATCCATCCGTCTGTCCATCCTTCCATCTATTTGGCACCCAGCCATCATCACTGTGCTTTTCATGAGCTGTAGGGCATGAATGCAGCACATAAAGGAGGAGAACAGAGAGAGGGAAGAGAAGATGAGTGTAAGAGATCCCAATCTATTTCACGATGGGACACAGAAGAAATCACAGCTTTAGAGAAACAGATTCATTAGAATTATCCCTCTCTTCCTACACAGAATGACCTCATGGGGAAATGTAGAGGAGGGAAAGGTCTTCCTTCCTCAGTCATAACAGTCCACAGATGCATTGTTTTGTCTGCCATGTTGGTCTAAGACATGTTTTTCCCAAGAAAGACTCTGGTAGCTTTCTTGTGGTCACTTTAAAACTGAGTTTATCAATTGGTTGAATTTATCCTGCACCTTCTTGGGGCTATTATATCCTAGACACTGGTTTAGGAATGAGGAATTCAGTAAACTAGAGTTTCAAGCCTTAAAAAATACACTTCTTAGAAAAACAATGTTAATCTTGAAAGAGAGACAACAGACAGAGGCAAGAGAGAGAGATTGATTTACACTTGGTTCATAAAGGAGTGCAGACCCTGGTGGCTATTCTGTCCTTTCTCTTTCCTGAGAACTGAGATGCCCATCTTCAGAGATACAAAGCTGCCATTCTGACATTGATGCCATAGAAAAGATAGAGGGATGACTTTTGCTCATGTGAAAGCCACTGAAATCTGTTGGAAATAAAGTAATTGTTTTTTTCCTTTCATTTGTGACAAGTCATATGTATTCAATATGTTTAAATACAGTTAAACATGCTAAATTTTTTAGAAATGTCCGCAGAGAAAGTTTTCCTCTAATGTCATTTTTGTAATCTCAAGAAAGGACTTTTGAGCAAAATACCAATTTTACAATTACTCCATTGAATCCTAATTTAAGAAAAATATAATTTATCCATTCTCTGATGTGGAACGAGTCTTCCGTAGAGACTCAGCTTGCAGTAGTGCAGTACAAGCTTTCCAGAAGCATCAGTTATGGGAGTTTTGAAATTTCATCACCAACCAGATTCACCACGGGCATACAGCACCTGGCTGGTCCAGGTGGGCCTCCATGGAATGGGCCATGTTGGGTTAGATACTGGTGGAGACAATGGAGTCTGATTCCTGAAGTGCTTCCTACTCTTAGTGACAAACACTTAGTGAGAATTCCACAGACCAATGAGTCTCCCATTCTCTTGGTTGATTCTCCAGGGCAAGCTCTTTCTCCTCACACTCACTGAACTCTTAGGGTCATGCTCTGACATCCCTACACCCCATTCCCCTATAATCATGTAGCCTCCAGATTTTTCCTCTCTCATGCGGGCCATGCCTTCTTTCCAATGACTGCTTCACTTGCGTTACTCTCTTCCAACTTATGGTATATAGATGCCTTGTTCTTTGACCATCATGCAAGCCATGGTTTTGGTGATGTACTTCAGGAGCAAGCTTCGCCTGTGGTGCTCCACGGTGCCATAACAGCAGCCAGAGCTGATGTGTTCTTTGCTACCCAAAACCTTTTGGAAGCCATTTATACTCTGAAAACCAAGACCTAGCTGTACTTCCATATTTTTCTTGAGATCCACAGCATTTATTCATCTTCCAGGCTCTTGTGTCATTCATAAAATGGCAGAACTGGGTCAAGGTCTTCCCCTATAGCCTGCCACACAAAGTTGTCATCATCCAGAGTGTCATTAACCCTAACACTGATGACCTAGTACCTATCACTGATGCCTCCAGAGGACTAATGTATTCATCTCAGCAACCTGGACTTTACCACACTGTTTTAACTATAGGTGCCTTGGGCCCAGCTTGAACCCACCAATCTACAGCTCTCAATTTTTTCACTCTGCTCTTTCCTTTCAAAAAGTAGATACCTTCTAAATTATTGCATTAATAAACTGGCAAATATATTTTTGACAGTTCTGAGGATCTTTGTACCTGAAAACAGCCAAATTTCTGACCAAATTGTCTCTCCTTGCTGTTGCCATCTCCTACGACACCATTCACTCTATAAATCGCTGTTCGGCTTCCAAGTCCTTTAGCTCAGGGCAAACACTCTCACTAAGACTACCTATTTGCTTGTAGACAAAGGATGCTGCTGAATTCTTAGCTAACATGAGTTTTTTCTGTAAGTAAAAAAACATGACTACTTTTTAGAATTTTGATTTGCAAGGCAGCACATCCCATGTGTGGTATGTGTGTGTGTGTATGTGTGTGTGTGTGTACCACATGTGTGCATACATGACCTGCCTTTATGGCCATTTCTCCTTTGGGGTCCTTTGCAGGCTTACATCTCGTCTTTCTCTTCATAAGTACATAACTCCATTGCAATTTCCTTGTTTCCTCTTTTCACTCTATCCCCTCTCTCCAGGCAACCTTAACTTGTTCTTCGGCTTTGACTATGACTTCAAATCTAACCATTTTGATGGCCACTTCAGAAGCATCACCAAGGTTTGGATAATCTCTCTCCCTTTTTTCTTCTACCTTGGGTTCTTAACCTAGAGATCAGTGACCAGAGGCCATCCTGGGTTCCTTTTTCTCTAGTACCGCCACTTGTCTAATCAATCACCAGACACATTGATTTCCACATGTATCTGTTCCTACCATTTTTCTTGCCATGACCCAATTTCTAGCCCTTTCTCTTACTTGATTAGTACAAAAGATTTCATGTTACCAACCTACAATGCATGTAACAAATCTCTCAGACTGCAGCTAGAATCATCTTTCTCTGTGCAAGTTGGTTTTGTAATTTGTGTGCTTAAACACTGCTGCAGAATCTTTTCAGCCTTGACATGCCTTTCAAGAACTTTCATCATGGGACTCAAGTTCCTCCCGGAAGGCTGGTTATCATTTTCTATCCAGACCACATGTTATACTGCAGAAACCCCACATTTACTCAGTCCCCTGAAAGTACTAATTTTTCGCTGATGTATGAACCTTGGTGTTGTTTATGCCTAGGAAACCTTTATCTATCACTGACTTCCCATGTTTTAAGTTCCAAATGTTTCTTCCTACATTTGACTCTTCCTAATGTCTTCTCCCACCTCCCAAACTCACAGCCCACACTGAGACCTAGAGTCCTTTTCTGTGATTCTACAGCAGTCAGCTGTGGTAGCTCACGTCACGTGTGGTTCAGTCTACAAGTCTGTTGCCACACCAGGCCCCACCCAGGTACAGCACACTGTGTTGGAGCAGAAACTCTGTTCTATGCACTGCTAGAGCCTTAGTGTTAAGCACCATGCGTTGTGCAAGCAAGGTGCACGGACGTGTCAGTTAGGTTTGCCAAATGCTTTAAGATTCAGCATCTACTGTGGCAGATGTAAATGAACTTTTGTTTTTCACCTAAAATCAATCCATGTTTTAGGCTCCATACTTTGGAATGAAATGTATTACCTGAACATCTTTCAATTTTTATCAATTTTTTAAGACAATGAGGCAAATGGAAGTATCTCTGTCTACCCCAATAGAACATCTAAGTAAGCAGAGTTATTTCTCTCTGCCTGAATCTGGACTCACTGATGATTTAGCTCTACTTGACCCTGCCATAGACCCAGCTGGATTTGTCCCAGGGTTCCCAGCCTCCAAAGCATTTCAGAAACCACTTTGGTAATCAGGAGAAGGCCTTTTATCTAGGATCCCTTTTAGTCCCACTGTTCCTGAAAACTCTGGAGTCCACAGAGTGAAAAACTGAGAAATGATTTCCACAATGAACTGAGACTTGAGGGAAGGCAAGAGAGAGAGAGAGAGAGAGAGAGAGAGAGAGAGAGAGAGAGAGAGAGAGAACTGCTTATTGAACAACATCAAGTCAATCTGTGCTATTAAGACAAACATAACAAAGGCACACAAAAATCAAACAAGGTAAATAGGCTCATGAGTTGAGCACTCTCCGGTCACCTACTTTTCTGCCTGCAGAGTCACCATAAGATCCGCTCACTAAGACCCCGCCCTTTCCTGCTCTCCCCAAATGGCTGGCAAGTAGGGTGACCAGCAAAAGGGGGGTGATAGCACAGACCAGCCTGCCCCTGCCCCTAAACTCAGAAAGGAGGGACTTGGAGAGAAATCCCGTAAGAGGTCACAAGGGAATTCCCTGCTTAGCTGCCTCAGTTTCTTTTTTGAAAGAATGGGACATTTTCTTCTGTATGTTTACCCAAATGGGTCTTCCACAGGGGTCAGAGCAGATCTACCTTGGTGGGGAAGGGCAGCACTCCTGGAAGAAGTGCATTCAGGGTCTATTATCTCTTTATAATTAAAAACAGACTCTTGTTTTCCTATTAAACTTGAGAGGGAAAGTTAAGTACAATTAAAGCACCTGGCTGCCTTGGGGAGCACAAAGCTGGAGTCCTCATTAGCTCCTGCAGTGGCTTTTGGGGTTAAGGAAGGGCAGAAATATTTTACCTTTTTTGTTAACTGACTTTTGTCTCATTCCATCAGCATGCAGGGGTAGGGACACATGCATTTTGTTCATTCTTGCAATACCAATGCCTAGAACTGCACCTGGCACACACAGTAGAGCTGTTGAATGAACTTACAAATAAAAGAGAAAGTGAGTGATGAATGAAAGAGCATAAGCATCCTTACATCCCCAGTTTTGGCAATGAATACGCCCACGTGGTTTGCTGTACACTGTTTATTAAAGCAGAGCATAAATCAAAAAGAAAAGTTCTGAAGATTTTATAGTTTGAGTCCTGTTTTCTAGTTGAGATTCAAGCTCTAAGAGGAAAGGGAAATTTGTTTTTAGCCTCTGATTGGTGAGCTGCAAGGCTCTAGTCAATGTGGAGGTCGCTGAGCCCCAGGTAAAGACTCCATTTGGTGTTTCAGGAGAGCTGTACCTTGTAGCCACAAGCGTGGCCTGTTCAGAGTCCAAATCCTAAGATCAGACCTTCAGCACCTCCAAGCAGAAAGACAGAGACCATTTCTCCCGCACTGGTTGTTCCTTCTATTTCAGTTCTTGCCTACAAGAGCTTAATTGCTCGCACATGTTTTGTTTGTGGACAAGAAGAAGCCTGGACAAGTGTCACATGAAGGTCAAGCTACAAGCACAAGAAGTGCTACCAAGGTCCCAGCAAACTGTCCTTGACTTGAAGCACCTGGACAAGTTCCAGAGCTGTGACAACTCAGGAAGATGGTCAGCCTGTAGGACAGTCACCTCGCCCTTCAGCCTATCCCAAATGGACCCTCTCCCAGAGGGCTTTGCTGCTCCCAACAGCCTTTGCTGCTCCCACTTTTAGACTAAAGCTGTCCTCTGGGCTTCCAGACACTGTTTACACCTTCACACACACACACACCCCCCCCCCCACAGCACCTTCATCTGCCTCTGCATGGGACAGTGTGTACTTCAACTAAAGGTAATGTTTCCCCTCTCTTAAGCTTCCTGTGATCCACACAGTGCCCATTTTCAAAACAAATGGACAAGACCCTAGTCTTTTTTTTTTTTTTTTTAATCAGTACCGGGGATCAAACTCACAATCACATGCTTGCAAGGAAGATGCTTTTGCCGCTGAGCTAAATCCGCAGCCCCAAACCCTACATCTTTAGGATCAGGCAATTTAGAAGTAACCAAAGATGTGTTCTATGAGAGGTTTGGGAACCACAAAGGAAGAAGGTGAAGGCAAAGGAACAGTCCTGGACAAGATGGAAAACAGAACTCTCCCTCTGAGCCTCAGGGGCCACTGTACACTGACTCCTTTTGCCTGTGGGGGCAGCCTATCTCTCTTTTTAGATTACATATTCTGAATTAGGTAAAAAGGAGCTAAGGAACAAATTTAAATCTTCCCTGTGCCTAAAATGCTGCACACCTCGTAAAAGCCAAAGCTCTTTTGTCCACCACCTGTTAGACAGGAACACCAATCAGCCTTGGTCATCTGAAGCCAGGAGAGCAGACACTGAGGACGGATTGCACCAGCCAGGTCACAGGATCCTGGCAGTGAGGGGTGGCGGTGGAATGAGGCTGAGTGATCTGTTTTCAGATTTCACTTTTCCTCACCTCTCTGTTGCCCCATCTTCTTTCCCTTTTGTGGGCCCCTTGTGGAGCACTCAGGATGAATTTCCTGTAAAGCAGACTTACGAAGGAAATTAGCAGCACAAGTGAGTGCCTATGAGATCTCCAGCTAGTCAGGAAGGGAAAGGAAATCAGATTGGCAGGAATGGAAGCCAAGCAGAATGGGATGACCCTTCAGAGCTGCCCAGCTCTGATTAGGGTATGGGGCCTTCCTTTATACAGTCCTCCCCTTCAATCACCACTGGACACAGATGCTTGGGAAAGTGGTGGATTGTAGTGGGGCTATGGCCTTCAGACAAGGCAGTTCTGCAACAGGATGAGACAGAGGACAACCTGCTAGGGGCTCTCCAGGCAGATAGGGGAATAAATCCTATCCTCCTGAATCAGGATCTCGGAAGTTCATCACAGCATCTACTACCTGGGGGTTAAGAGAAAAGATACCAGAATAGATGTCAGCTGGAGAGCCAGAGAGATAGAGCTGGATACCAGTGTTGGGTCCTTGGCCTTTCCCTTTCCCCATACATGCCCTGTGTGGTGTTCATTAATACTAACAACAACTATCTCTGAGGATAGGAAAGAATGTGTGACTTAATTTGTGAATGAAATGTGACAGAAGTGAGCTGTCAATTTTAGATGTATGGACATTAAAAGACAATGCATGATTTGCTACCTGTCCAGAAAATCTCCTTAAGGAGGACCATCTATCAGTCTAAGACTGCTGATTAGTAGAGTGAAGCACAGATCCCACCCCCACCATTAACTTAAGATGTATCTGTAATTAGAGGGAGAGAGAGTTTTAAGTTCTTGAATTTTAGGGCTGTTTGTTAGTGTAGTACAACCACTCCTATCCTGACTGATACACCACACCTCTGCTTAAAGTTCTTCAGTGGTTTCTCTGACAACTAACACAGTCTCAAATCACTGTATCCTACAATATTTTACATTATCTGATTTCTAATTGCCTTTCAACCTGTTATGATTTGTGTCTGTATGTCCCCCCAAATCCTCATGAGGTCATGGGGGAGGGCCTTTTCAGAGACAGTTGAATCTAGAGTTTGTGACAGGTCCATTGCGTAGTGCTGGGATTGAAGGATGTGAGTGCTACACATGTCCTAGGGTAGGTAGCCTGTATACAATGTGAGGGAAGCAAAGAAGCTTGGTCCTCCCTTTTCCCTTCTTTGCTCTTGTTGGTTTTTGGTATCTTTTGCTGCCATGAATAGTTGCCTCTCAACCCTGCCACCCTATTTTGGAGCCAGCAGAATACAGCCTGAAGCCTCCACAACTGTGAGCTAAATAAACTTTTTCTTCCTTCATGTTGGGAGTCAGGTATTTTGTCTCAGCAATGAAAGAAAAATAAGTAAGACACAGCCTCAACTTTACCTGGGTTGCCTTGTTCACTTTGTTCAAGACACAGTGATCTTTCTGCTTCACAGATGTGCCCAGTATAGTGCCATTCCAAAACTTTGGCACTTGTGAACTTTTCCTGAAATAATTTCCTCCCTGAATCCCAACTCTGAGTGGACTCAGATGCACTCAGTTTCCATTTCCATTAGAAGTTCATTAGTTCTTCCTTAACTATTCTCTGCAAAGTAGCCCATCTTCTCTATCCTAGTAACCTCTTCTTTTTCTTCTGAAGCCATAAGCCTTTCTCAAATGATGTAATCTTTGATTTATCTTCTCCCTTAGAATGCAAGATGGAATGTTATCTGATCCCAGAGCCTAAAATAGGCCTGCTATCTAGTAAGAATTCTGTAAGCAGTCAATAGGTGAACAAACAAGCATGCAAATCTGTGTGATTTGTTGCCTCAAGGACAAGATACAGAAGAGAAGCCCAAGGAAGGAAAGGTATTCATTTCTTCCAAACAGACAACTCCTCCCCTAATCCCAGTAATGCTTGTCCTACCCAGTTCCTGGCAGTGGACTCGGGTCTGATTTGGAGCATTGACCATTTCCTCCAGATTTAGGCATCAGTCTCACTGTGATAAATGACCTGAGTGCCTAATTGCATTTAATGACAAACCCAGGTCCAAGTGGAACCACAGCCAGGTAGCCCCAGAGTATGACTTCCAGGAAGACCACAAAACCTGGACAAGCCAACACCATTCTTGATGCATTAACTTATAATCCTCAGGAAGTGCACACTGCTGAGGAAGATGATCTCTCCCTCCTCACAAGCACTAATAGCCATGGTTAATCCTCATCCTGGTAAAAGGTGCTCTCATGTCTGGAGAAGTTCCATCGACATCAATGTGAGGGCTCCATTCAAGGAAGCCAGTTGTGGGGAGAGCATCTGCTCAGCAGTCTTTGTGGAGTATGAAGAGACTTTGAAGGGGCCAGAGCAGCTCCAAACAGCCTCCCAGACCAGATCACCTGCTGTCCTGCATGTCCAAAGGGAGATGGTGGTCAATGGAGTTGAGATTTCAGTGTGCATTATTGTCAGTGTGGATCCATTAAGGTGCCAAGGACAGGGTTCTAGTGACTTGGAATCATGCCACAGCCCGAGAGCAAGCTGGGCTTGCAAAGCTCTGCAAATAACGTTTCACTTGAGCTAGTTCTGCTGGGCTCGCCCTCTTCTGTCTCCCATTCTCTGTCTTAAACCTTTGATTGAGAATATTTCACAGCTCTTAGAACTCAGCCTCTGCCGTTTGCTCCTCTCCCTCTGTCTAGGTGGTGCTAGGTGAGTCTTTCTCCTTTTCCCCTAATTCACCGTCTTTCTTACTCTCCTCTTTCTAATTTCCTTCTTTTTCTCTCTCTCTTCCTCCTCTATTTTTTTCTTTTTGAACTTGGATTGAACTCAGGGTTATTATATTAAGCTATGTTCCCAGATCTTTACAAATTTTATTTTAAGATAGGTTCTCATTGAGTTGATCAGCTTGGGCTCAGAAGTGTGATCCTCCTGTCTCAGCCTCCCAGAGAGCTAGGGTTCCAGGTGTGGCTGCCACTTACTTCTAAATTCTAGCCTAGGATTTTTCACTTCTGGAGTCACAAAGAAGTGGTTCTCAAACAATAATCCAAAGACCAGTGTCCATTTATGGTAAAAAGTAAGAAGAAAAGCCAAAGAGCAAGTTTTTTAAATGAAGCTAAATATACTCACTTAAGAGCTAGTTTGTTATGTAATACGTTCTTTCTCTCACTCCCTGTGGTATTGGAGATTGAATACAAGGCCTTGTCACTGAGCTACATTCCCAGCTCTTTTGTAAATTTTTAATTTTAGACAGAATCTCTCTAAATCATTAAATTGCCCATGTTGGATTTGAGCATCTGATTCTCCTCCTCAGACTCCCCACATGCTAGGATTACAGGCATGTGCCATCACACACAGGTTAAACCCTTCCTCTTTTAAGTTGCTAGTGTTAGGTATTTTGTCTTAGTAAGAGAATGCTGATTAACACAACAGGCAATGTTGGGCTTGTGTCCTTACATGCCAGGGTTTGAGTAACCTTCCTAGCAGTCACGCCTTTTTGTATGTCTGGAGCGAGGGGTCCTCTGCGGGTGGCTGGGTTTCTCCAGTTCCATTGCCTATTGTCTGGCACTCAACATGCTCCACTTGTGAACATTCCTTACAATTTCCAGAAGGCTTTTGGGGTTCCACACCGTTCCAATTGGTCCCATCACACTTCTTTGAGAAAGGAAAGCTCATCAACTCTGCACAGAACTGAAGGCAAACAACAGAGTCAAGAGGATCCAGTTTAGCAGGCATGTGGTTTTGTGAGCCTCAGTTTCCCTTTCCATGCAATGGGGATATGATCTTTGTCTCTAGAGTACGAAGAGATAAAAAGAAGCAACACATTTTTTTTTCAATGCCCTGAGCTCCTCAGAAAGCAGGTAACATAAAAATTCAAGGTGTTATTATTAGAGAGTCAGAAATTTTGTTCCATGCTAATTAAACTCACACCTTACCTCTTACACGCAGGAAGAGGCAGCATGACAGGCTGACATGTTACAGAGCAGGAGAGCTCTGCATGCGAACATAAGACAGCCTGACTCTGCCGCCTCGCTGGCCGTGATGTGTGTGTAAATCTGCCTTCCTGCCCGCTCCTACCTCTCTTCCAACTGGGACTTCGACATTTGCGAGCGAGGCTGATGGAGCTCTGGCTCTGCACAGAGCACTGACTGCTCTCGGCGCGTGTTAAGAAGTTGTCAGGCTGGGGTCAGGCAGGTTTAAAAGTTAGTAAGGCAGCCAACAAAGTTTCCCCGCCACTGGGTTGCCACCACTTACAAAAACACTTGCAGGACACACACACGTGAGAAAACAGATGTTGCTTTGGTGATGGCTTTAGTGCTGCTTTTGGGCACAGACATTGAGTCTTCCTCCACCACCAGGAGGCTGCTGACAGCGCAGGCTCCTCAGCACTAGGCAGGGGCCCCACTGGACAGAGTGGGTACCAGGGCTACTGATCTGATGGCCCTATGGTAAGGGACAATTGTGGGCCCAAACACCATTTTTTAAATTCTCCTTTCTTTCCAGGGCCAAGAAGAGACTTTCCATGGAAGGTAATGGAGCTGTCACAGAGGAGAGAGAAGGGGAAATTCACGGTTCTCTTGTGAGGCAGAGACATCTGTGTTATTGCACCCTAAGCCAATAGTTTTTAAAACAAAGTCGTAAAACAAGCTACTGTGGATAAGAGAGTTGGAAGCAAGGCAGGGCTCGCCATCCCTCTATGGGGGTTTCTGAAAGGCTGAAAATTTAAAAAATATAGAAGAGCAGGATGATAGGACTATAGGACATAGGTCCCCTGGCTGGGGTGGGAGCTGCCAGAGTTAGGAGCCCTGGGACTTGACCCCTGCACTCCAGAAGGAAGGAGTCCCATTTGCATTACAAGGGAGGGATCAGTTCAGAGGGACAGGGACAGTGTTGAACAGGACCATGGAAAAGTCTTGAGCTTTCTTCCACACAAGCCCAGGACAGGTCAACACTGGCTCACGCCCAGAGCTTTTCAGGGGCACGCATACGCACACACACGTACATACACATGTGCTTGGCTTTCACACACATCCACCCATTTAACTTCCAGAACCACATATCAGGCAGGCCAGGTAGAATCACTGTCCTAATTTCTCAGACAAGGAACAGCAGCATGCAGTGACCATTTCACTGGCCAGTGTCACAGATCTTCTGACCTCAAATCCAGTGCTTCTTTTTAAAATAACACCTGCTTTCTCTGTCAAGATAGGTCCTGCTGCCAAGCTCTGAAACCTGCTTTCCCCTCTCACCCCAGGATACGGTGACACACACTGTGCTATTTGCACCAACCCATGGAAAGGCACCTGAGAGATGTTAGTGAACACTGTGATATCATGCTAAAAGCCTATCTGTAGTTTATCGCTGACTGTTTCACATAAGGTTGGAAGAGAAATACTTTAGCTAGTGGACCACTATCTAGATAATAAGTCTCTGTCCTCTTTATTTTTATGGTACTGGGGACTAAACACAAGACCTGACCTATATCCCCAGCCCTACCTAAAAAAAAAAATGCTTTTTGAGATAAGTTCTCATTAAGTCATTAAATTGCTCAAGTGGGGCTCAAACTTGCCATTCTCCTGCTTCAGCCTCCTAGAGTGCTGGAATTATAGGCATGTACCACCATGCCTGGCTTTTGCTCTTTATTTCTGAGACTTACAGTCCAGCTCTGAGTCAGACCTTAGAGTGAGAAGGAGCCTTCACCTAACTTTCCATCAGCATGAGGCTCTGACCCCAGACTCCCTGAAATGGAGCCATATGAGTTCCATGGACTAGAAGGTATGGGGGGGGCACTCACAGGCTCCATGAAGAGAAAAGGCCACCATTGTGTATGCTACGTTCTGATCACCACTCACGGGTCGGAATGACATCCAAGAACAGCAACCCATCTCAGTTTCCTCTGACACAGTATCAAAAGATAAGCTGTGAGCCATCATCCTTCTTGGAATAGGAGATAAATGTCAGATAAATGTCAGGAGATGCAGGAACTGCCAGTTGGAAGGCCAGTTTTGGGTAAGTAGGTCTGGTTAGAGCCAGAGTCACATGACAAGCTAAAAACCAACGCAAGTTGGAGTTTTGAGGCAAGGATACTTTGAGAAGGAAAAGAAGCTAGTTGGGTGCAGGAAAGGATGCAGTAAATTGGTTAATTGTGACTGTATCATGCTAGCAGTGAATGCAAAAGCCAGCAGAATAGGATGACCCCAGCCCAGGTCAGCATATGCAGAAGGCCCTGCATATGGCTGCCCAGACTATAATGTGGAGGCAACATAGGAACCTCTGTGTGGTTTTCAGAAACCTGGGCTGCTCACTGGATGGTTATTCTTCATTCCAGTTCTACCTCTGATGAGGATACACTTTAGGGGGTCCTCTGGGTAGGCATCAGTCTCTTTAAGGTATCAATATTCTCCATCCATGAAATGGGAAATCAGTGCTGGTCTTTCCACCTTAATACAGTCAGGCAGAAAAGAGGATATTGTAATGAGAAGGGGCTTTTAAGGAAAGCCCAATAAAATATGAATTATAATTCTTTCTCTTACAAAATTACATGTGGGTTCAGCAGCCAAGATAAGAACTGATAGAGTGAGTCTCCCTGTGGCCAGGGTGGATGCAGCTCAGAGGAGACAAGCCTTTTCTCTGACATTAAGACAGCAGTGTGGCAGTCACTGGGCCCCTGCACAAATGTTCCTTAGTAGCAACAGATCCATCCCTCAGGTGCAGTGAGTATGGGCAACTGCCCAAAGGTGCCCCTGCTGGAACCCTGCCCCCTGCTGGTGGAGGCTATGTCCCTGGGTAGACCACAGTCTGTGACCACTGAAGGAAACCTGGGCACACGCTGGTCTGTGCCCCAGAGCCTCCTAGCCATGGCTGCAAAGCCATACTGAACCTGAGACCCCCATCCTGCTGGGCTCTTTCTCCAGTCTGTCCTGCAAACGCCACCTCTCAAGAGGCTGATACCTGGTCACACTGACTGGAAGTCTTGGGGGATGTCCTTGAATCTTTCTTCACTCTCTCCTCAAGCACTGGGCACCTTCCTTTATATGTGCCAAAAGGATTCCAAGAAGCAAGTGACCCATGTTTCCCAGCTCTGTGGAAATGGCCCCCTTTTCTGGTGTTCTTCCCATTTCTCTATAGGTAGGGACTTTCCGGGAGCTTATCTTTCCATATAGGTGAATGCTATAAACGGTGTGAGAGGGGTGGAAAAGGAATCTCTACAACATATATTAGTAACATTTAATTAGCTTTGAATTACTTATTAAGTGACGATTATCCCTATTATGTCTGTCACAGATGAATGACTACGTACAGTCTCTGGTTTATGCGCCTAGAGTTCTCCATGGAGTGTCACAAATTCCTATTACGTCTTCAGCTTTGGATTTTGCAGTGGGGGAAAACTGTCCCTTCCACATGGCCAGATGTTTCCTCATTGGCCTGGCAGTCAAGCCGGGCAGGTCAGCCTTCCGTCTGGTGAGCGCACAGAGTTTGTTAGCAGTTGTGCTCTAGGTGGGTGCTCTGGCTGCTGGGAGGAAATCAAGCCATGGAAACTGTGCTGATCTTCTTTTGAACCTCATCTTTAGACATGGCTGCAACCAAGCCAAGTCTTATGGATTTTGCGTGGGAGGTCTTTAGAAATCAATTGTCAAGCCTTTCATTCTACTGTTGGGAAAACAAAACTCCAGAGAGAGAATGTAGTATGCCCACAGTTCTCAACTTTCCCACTAAAGCGAGAGGCATGGCCAATAACCAGAAGCCTGGTACCAAGAAATGCTTCTGAGCCCAGTGTCTCGCAGGCCTCTTTACTTTCCCAGAATCCATCTGCCTAGAATCTGTGGATCTCACGATTGTGTTGCCTGGCCATGGCACCCGCCCAAGCCCTTCCATTCATCAGCCCTTCAAAGGCCAATGTGACACATGGATGCCATCTTCCTTGGGTTCTAAGGCACCTGAAATCTCATCTTTAGATTTTTATGTGAAATTTGTAAGACTCTTTAAAAATGCAAACCATCTTCAATACACGCCACTCTCTTTAGCAAAATCAAACTTTCCAGTCCCTTTATAAAATGTATTATAAAACACACAGGTAAGGTCACTAAAGGCTAAACAGTTGGGTGCCCCAAGGAAAGACAAGGAAAGGCCTACCTTGGAAGAGCAGTGAGCTTCAGAAAGGGGTCTGCAGGCCTGCCAGTGAGACAAAGGCAGACAAGGAGGAGGTGGGGAGGAAGCAGCCTGCCTGTTGTGGGTGGGACTGTGGGGAATGAAATGGAGGCCAGGGAACCCCATCTCGGGCCACTTCTTCCCATTATGGTTTCATTTTAGATAACTGAAGCTCAAAGCTTTTGAATAAGGCCAATCAAAACAGATTTGCAAATTAAATACAAACTAACCCACAAGACTACTCAACTAAAAAGAAAATATGAAAAATCAAAAGCCTTCACTCAGCACTATTGCTTCAGCAGGATCAATTTTCCCTGCTCTAAAGTGAAAAGTTGCTCACCATGTAAAGTGACATGAAGTGGCCCTGAGCAGTTTATATAGTATTGGACAGCCACCCCTTGCTGCGGGCTCTGGGTGACATGGTGATGCTTTTGTACAGGCTACACTGTGTACCATGTGCCCATCCTTGGGGACAGTGTGTCACACATTCATTGAGTCTTTCTCAGCTCTTCTGATCAGCCTGTAACATACAATATTGCCCTATTTTGTTAAATTGATCAAACCATAAAATCAAACCTAAGCGCTGACATCATGCAGTGTAGGCCATGATGGTCTTACCTAATTTGTAGGAACATAATTCACCAATAATAAATGCTAGTGATATCGTAGTTAAAAGCTAAGACATAAGAGATCAGTCCCAAGCTCCCTTTAATCACTGTCATTAACCTCATCCATCCATGTACTACCTCACGAGAATAGGAAGCAAATGACACAGGGTTGTAAGTATGGACTCTAGAGCTCTATGATCCAGGTTTAAGTCCTCATTCTGCTTTATGCTGTGTGAATTTGGAAAAGCGACTTTACCTTTCTGTGCTTTAATTTCCTCCTCTGTAAAATGAAGATTAAATGGCATTTGACCCACAGAATTGTGAGCACCACAGTCATGATAATATATGTAAAATACTCAGAACAGTGTCTGGTTTGATGGGAGAATTGTATAATATAAACTGTAATTAGTTTAGGCTTGACATGATTCTTTCTATATCATATATATTTACTCATATGTACATATATTTGGTATGGTTTTTGTTTTTTTGCAGTACAGGGGATTGAACTCATGACCCTGCACTTGCCAGGCAGGTGCTTATGCCACTAAGCTAAATCCCCAGCCCTGGTATGTTTTGTTGGTTTAAAAAATGTCAATGTGACACAATCCCAGTCAAAATACCAACAGCATTCCTTACAGAACTAGAGAAAACATAGTTCATATGGAACCAGAAGAGACCCAGAATAGTAAAACCAATCCTGAGTAACAATAGCAAAGCAAGAGGCATCACGCTCCTGCACTGAAAGCTAATTACAAAGCTACGGTGATAAATCCTGCATGGTACTGGCATGAGAAGAGACACATGGACCAGCGGAACAGAACAGAGGAAGCAGAAACAACTCTAGGCACATGCAGCTGTTTGATCTTTGATAAAGAGGCCAAAAACACATACTGCTGCAAGACAGTCTCTTTAATAAATGGTGTTGGGAAATCTGGCTGTCTAAATGTGTCTAGACCCACATATTTTACCATGAGTAAACTAAAATAAAAATGGATCAAAGATCTAAATGTTAAAACAGAAATAATCTGTTGGAGATTGAATAGGTGAAACTCTTAAAGGCACAGGGTAGGCAAAGACTTTCTGAACAGAGCCTCAGTGGTACAAGAAATATTTTCATGACTCAACAATTAGATCATATTAAATTAAATAACTTCTGCACAGCAAAAGAAACAACCAACAGAGTAGAGACAACCTACAAAATGTGAAAAAATAAATTAGCAAGTTATTCCTCAAAGGACTAACATCCAAAGCATACAAAGAACTCAAAAAGAAAAACAAACCCTAGACATCCCCCAATAAAGACCCAATTAAAAAATGGGCAAGTGATATGAATAGATACGTTTCAGACAAAGAAGTACAAATGACCAATACATGCATGAGAGAGTATTCAACATTCCTGGCCATAAGAGAAATGCAAATTAAAACCACACTGAGATTCCATCTAACCCCAGAAAGAATGGCTATCATCAAGAAATCAAATAATTAGAAATGCTAGAGAAGTTGCAGGGAAAATGGAGTGCTTCTACATTGTTGGTAGAATTGTAAATTAGTCTAGTACAACCACTATGGAAATCAGTACAGAGATTCCTAAAAAAAACAGAAGCTAGAAATTACATTTGACCCAGTTATTCCCCTTCTGTATGTCTTTGTGAAAGAGTTAAAACATCATATGATGGTGATATATGTTGGCAGCAGCACAATTCACAATAGTTAACTCTTTGAAGTGGCCTACATATCTATGAGCAAGTGGAAGAATAAAGAAAACATAAGATTTATACACTGTAGAATACTATTCTGCCATAAAAAACAAACTTTAGTTATTTATACGAAAATGTATGCACCTTGAAACCATAGTAATGTTAAGTGAAATAAATCAGACATACAAGCTTAAGTAGCGCATGACTCCTTTTATATGAGTAATTATTCCAAAATATTAAAAAAGAGCAAAATAAAAGATGGTAATGAGAAGTAGGAAGACAGATCTTTTTCAAATGGGTAGATGATAGATGGAAGGAGAAGGGAGGGAAAGGGAGATGAAAAAGGAATCAAGATGTGCTAATGTGTATGTACAAATGTCACACAAGGAATGTGATCTTTATATAATGCAAACACTCATTAACAAAAGAGGAAAAAATATTAAGGTGAAACTCTATTCCATGAATTGTCCTTGAAACTAGATTATGTACTCTAAACAATCCGTAATCTTCAAAACATTTCTTCCTCCTCCACATCCCCAATCATGAAGCAATTGAAAAATTTTTTTCAGTACTAAAGATTTTTTTTCACTACAAAGGGCCCTTACACTGAGCTATATCCCCAGTTCTCTTTTGAAAATTTTGAGACAGGATATGGCTGTCACTAAATTGCCTAGGCCAGGCTTGAACTTGCAATCCTCCTGCCCCAGCCTCCTAGAGTGCAGACTGTCCCAGCCTCCTAGATGTATGCCACCATACTTGATTCCAGTTGAATTGTAAGCAGCATTTACAGGCACACAGAACAGGGAAAAGGGGCTCTGCCAGATCATCCCACTGGACAGCTCTCCAATATGGACCAGCCTTCTGAACACATTCCTTCTGAGGTCCTACATGCTGATTCTGCTCTGCTATGGCTACTTGGTGCCTTTGACATCACAGATCTGCTCCAACCCTACTGGCATCAACTTTTCCTAAAGTGAAGCTCATTCCAGATGCACTAAGGTACAGAACAATTAAGGGCAAATGTAGCCCATCACTGTGTGTGTGCATGTGTGCGTGTGAGTGTTCAGAGTCAGGCTGGAAGAACTCTAGCTCAGGCATTGCGACATATGTAACTTGTACATTGTGGAATTAGAGCCATCTACAGTGATAACCTCTCTATGTTTCAATATTAAAAATGTCCTTGGTTATTAGCAAACAGGCACCATTTCTTACACTTACTGCCAGTGCCCTCGGCTCCTATCATACTGGATATCGTGGCTCACCCAAAGACAAAATGTCTGGGGACAAGCAGGGACTGAGGGGATCATGGGCAGAGCAGCCACAGCAGCTCAGTTCTCCTCGGGAGAAGCCGGGGCAGGCGGCATGGTGCAGGCATTTAACTCTGCACTTAGCTGCTTCTCATTAACGAGCTATCCGTGGAAGTCTTCACAGCAACTCTCTGGCTCCCAAGGCTTTGTCATCCCACCCACCACAACCTCTGTTAGTCAATAATAACAGCTTATTTAAAAATAGCAGCCTCAACGAGTTTGCACTGTTATTATCGGTGCCTGGCTTCTATCCCCAGAAGACTTGGGGAAGGTGTGCGACCTGCTTTCTCCAGAGCTTCTCTTGCTAAACCTGCTTCCCTGATCCTGGGAAAAGACAGCCGCGTCTTTAGCAAACACTCACAATGTAATTGCCAGGCAGTTATGGTCTGCGACAGTAAAATACAGCAGTTGGCGGCACGGTAGGTTCATTAGTCAATAAAGCATTGCCACGCGTTTTATTGAATTGTAACCCTATTTTGCCCTGATGCGGACCTCGTGGAGCTCCCACCTCCATATAAATCTGAGTGATTCATTTAGCATTCAAAGTCGGGTAAAAGGAGGATTTGGTCCAATTCCAACGCAACCCTGCTCCATTAGCTATCTCCATGATTATCTGCCTTTGCCCCTTTCTTGTCAGTAAGGACATTTTGATAAAAGCTCACATTGGAAATAAATCAGGGGATGAGTGGCAGGATTTACATGAAACAGTTCCTGCAGGCTGCTAGGCTTATTTATAGAAAAACAGTCTCTTCCCAGGATGCCCAGGAAGGGCCTCACATAGTGGGGACCAATGAACCACTCCCTAGCTGCCTTGTGTCCAAAGGACCAACCCGATGTCAACATGTCACTGGTAAGCAGGGTGTGATGGTGCATGTCGGTAAACCTAACATTCTGGGAGGCTGAGTCAGGAGGATCACAATTTTGAGTCCAGCCTAGGCAATTTAACAATGAAGTAAGACCTTGTCTCAAAAGAGAAAAAAAAATTTAAAAAGTCTGGGGATGGGGCTCAGGACAAAGGCCTCATGTTCATTTCCTAGGAGTGCAAAACAAAACGTCACTAGTAATCATAGATAAAATTATCTCTTGCTTCTAACATTCAGCTTAAAATAAACTTGTCATGATCTAATGAATATTAGAAAACTGGAAAATGTTTATTATTTAAGTTATAAAATAATAGAGTACAAGTAAATTTTATTTTTTCCACATCTGATAGAAGGATCACAAATAATTTTTTAATTTAAAAAATCAAATCCTGTTTGTGAACAGCATTCTTCCAGAGTTGGACCTCCCATAATCCAAGCAAGAAGATGGATTTTAAAATAGTAAGGAGTGAGAAATATAAAAAAGATGATGTATGCAACAATATAAACTATACATACTAATGAAAAAAATCCTCTTGGCTTTTAGAAAATTCTATTTTTAAAGTGCAGGAAATGTGACATTGATTACTGGGACTCTGAGACCATGACCAGCAAAAAATAGGAGGAAAATACTAAAAATTAAGGCAAACTCAGATGTAAACAAGACAAAAGACAGAGGCGTTTCAAACACCCAACATCAATACCTGCTCTGACCTGTCTGGCCAGTTAGAAGGAAACTGAGCATTATCTTTTAATCCGTGGCTGGTCTGAGAGCCTTAGAGTGTTCAGTTATTTCCGGGACTTGGACATGGTGCCCTATAATTTCATTTTGGGGTGCTGCTTGGCTTTTTAATTATACTAATTGCCTGTTGGCTCCTCCAGAGCAGGCCTCGGAGACCTGCATTCACAGTCAGCACTGTAGTCTCGGCAGGGGCAGGGACAGTAATAGCAGCAGGCGAGGCATCGGCTGAGGAGACCACAGATGCACTGATGTTTCCGAGGGTTCTCCTGGTCTCCAGATAGCTGACAGCTCTGCAAAGTGAATTAGCAGCACACATGGGTAAAGAGCAGAGGGGCTCTGTCTTTCCGATGTTCCTCCTAAAGAAATGTGTAGCAGCCAAGCACCTTAGTTGGACCAGGAGACAGGCACGCTCCCCTTCCCAGAGCAGGCCCTCAAAAATAGAAGCCAGCTGCGGTGAGACTGTGGATTTTAAAAAGGGCAGAGAAAGCTGGCCCAGCAGGGCAGATTCAAGACAGAGGGACTCAATGAGATACATGGATTTCCCCATGATTCTGGGGTATTAGTTTTTCAAAAGTGGTCCCTCTTGTGCTGCTGGGCAGACTCTGAAAACCAAATCCTGCTTTCAGGCATTGGGGACAGGAACACTTCCTTCCCTGGCTGCTTCCTCTCTCCTGCCATGTGCAGCTCTGATGCCCATAACTAAAAATCAAGTTCATAATTTAATTTGGGGGGATCAGTTGGCAAATGCTCATTAAACAATTGGGTCTTTGGAAACGCTATCTTTAGATTTTTTTAATTGACCTATTATTTTGCTTGCTCCGGCTGCCAGAACCCCCACCGCAAACAAGGAGATGTTCGCTACCTGGACTTCCTTTGATGAATAGTTTTAATTAAAAAATTCTGTACCATAAGTATTTTAATGTTACCAACATACCAAAGGTATGCGGTCATAAATTTAAAAACACATTTAAATTAATCTATAAATATGCTGCGAAATTGACAGGGTATATTTAAGCAGGGGGATGCGGCTTAGATGGCTAATGATGACAATTAGGAATCGTGTAAAATAAATGAAAATCAATACTCAGAACAGTTTGGTAAAAAAGGAAAAAAGAAGGGAATTGAAACAATATGTGGTTTGTCTATTAGGGGAAAAATTAGCAGCTGCTTTTAGTCCTGAAATATCTGCTCCAGTGAGGAAAAGGCTGCTGGTGGCATTGTTTTCTCATTTTCATGGATCATAAAAACTCCCCGGGCACCCCACGGGGTGACGAGACAGACCTCCTTGGGCTGGGTGGTTTGGGAGGAGGTGGGTTCGGCTTTAATTCCCTAAATGAAATGCACACCTTGCCTGTTAGGCATGAAAGGAAGCCTTCCAAGGTAAGCAACCTGCCTAGGTGCTGACCCAAGAACACTTACATGTTCACTTGCACACGATGATTTGTATTTGTATTTTTTTATTTTTATTATTATTTTTTTTTTGTTTTTGTTTTAACCGCCATATGATACTGAGGGAAGAGGGTATTCTGCAAGAGGCAGGGTTTTTGGAGACCAAGACAAGTAGCTACCTGTGCCATTGACACTCAAAGGAGCAAAAGATGCTCAGGAGCCTTTGGGCATCCTTGCAAAAACACCATCTGCAAAGAGATGTGAGTGAGCCACTGCCACTAATTCAGGGAGCGCTTTGCTGAGCCAGACCAGGAGCTATGCACTAACCTTCATTACTACATTCATATTAAAAGACAACTTTGCGTCTTTCAATCATGTATTTCCCTCTAATTAAGGCATATTCACTTTTTTCCCCTAATTAGGTATTCTTTGTTGCATAATGTTTGCTCTAATCTTTCGGAATCTTTCTCAATATCCAGTCATTACAGGCTCCCCTCCAATTCCACCAAAGCATGTTATTTTTTCTGCTAATTATACCCTCATTTACAGATTGGAGCCTCTTCTGATTGGCTCCGTGCACCAGTTGCTATGACTTCATTAGTCGTGTCTCCTGACCCTGTTATTTCTTGTGACAGGACTTGCTCCTCGTGTCCTGTGGCTCCAGATCCCTGGGTCACTTCTCGCCAGGGTTGAAGTAGTGTCAAACACATAGGGGTTTAGGGTGCTGGAATCGCCACTGCTATGGCTAATTACTACACACAGCAATGCTACAAATTACCGCTGCTGGCTAAGTCTTTCTCTCCTCCTTTTTCTTTCTTATCTTTTCTTTTCTTTTCTTTTTAATGAATGTTTTAAAGGTGTCATTAATAGGTTAGTTTCATTTAAAAAATGTGCCTGATTTTTTTTTAAGCTAAATGTGTCTCCTGCTAAAGAAGCTACCTTTCAAGAATAAAACCTCAAAACCTTTAGTCTTTGAATGGGGCTGCCTATGTTTGAGCACAGACCTCCCATCTCATCTCAGCTACTGCCTATCTCAACAGAAAATAAAATCACAAAATTCTTAAAATCTCAGAAGTGGGTGCTCATAGAACTTTCTAATCCAAGGTGTATACAAATAAAATAAAAACACAATTTTTTTTTGAAAAGCAACTATGTAAAACTACAATACATGAATGAAAATTATACTTGTTAAAAATAGCATGATGCAGTGCTCTGGACAACCATATTTTTTTAAAAAAGTATTTAACTCATTATTATATATATATATATATATATATATATATATGTAAAGAGATAATTAAAATTAATGACTATATTTGACTACTGATGCTATCTTTTTAATAACCAGAAGAATATAGCAAGACATGAGAATTTGGGGGTACTAGAGGAAGACAGGTATTGTAACCCCCACTTTCAAATTCTAGGCCGTGGGAATAACCCAGTTTCCTGAAATAAGAGACCAGAAAGAATCAAGCCTGCAGAGTTTAAACGCAAGTTAGTTAATATGAAAAATGCTGTATCTAGTTGTTTGCAAAATTACTTTTGTTGATTAAAAGGCTCTTCAGAACTTCCGGCTGGTGAAAGGGTTTTAAATTGTCTAATGCTGATTGTGATTGCTATGCAGAAAAAAGGCAGTGCAAAGCAAACCATTATATCACTGAATCTTTGTTAAGCAGGCCTTGAAAGTGTCTGACAGCATAATTAATCTTGTGATATGAACAAAGAAACCAACTCAATAGTATTGAAGATGCTTATTAAAAATACTAAATACCTTTTTCCACTTAAAAACCTTTTGAAACAGTGTGGGAAGTGGCATTACCTTTTTGTTTTTGCAGCATTTTCAGCTAAAATTGATACTATGGTCTATAGCATAGCAGCAAAACTGTGAAGTGGACAACAATAAGAATTAGTATAAAAAAATGTGATTCCCTAACCAAGAATGCCTTCTGGTCACCCCAACCTGGCGGGTGCAAGCTCTGCCAAATCCCCTTCCAGCAATCCATCCCACTTGCCAAAGTTTAGGCAGAATGAATGGTTGGTAACAAAACCCTACAAAGTCTGGGGCCTTCCTGGAAACTGTTCTTTGCATTTGGAATTCAAAAGTGAGAACTGTGGCTACAATCATTTATGGTTCCTAAGAGCTTCTGAGGTACAGGACAGTTTTGGATTATTTGAGCTTCCTGTTTGTTAGGGATCAGCTTTCCAAGATTTTCGGAGTCATCTGAAGAACGCAGCTGTGTGCTCAAAGTAAGATTAAAACTGAGGCCCCCAGTGAACTTCGGTACTATTCCTAACCTGTGCCAGCCTTGCTGGGTGTGACAATATCTTTATCACTATCTTTAAGGCTTTACACACTGGGGATAGAGAGAGTGGAGTGTAAACAGAGTTAGTGGGGAATTTTTTCTATATGGGCTGTAATTTTCACTTGGGATGGTGACTAAAGAGAGCATTGCTGTGTGGCACATTTGCAGTTGGCGATTGTGCGGTAACTAAAAGTCACACAACACAGCCAGCTCAGTGTAAGCAGCAATAGCATTTCTTGAGCTCCTGTACCTGTGGGATGACATGGAATTTCGCTCACCTTGGCTGAGCAGTTCCACTAATTGTAGGTCAGCAGCTTTGGACTGATCTGGCTGGACCAGCCTGGGGCAACTCAGCTGTTCATTCTCCTCGTTCTCACTTACACAGGCATTTTAACTCAGGTGACGGGAGAAGCACAAGGAAATAGGGGAAATGCAGGATAGATCTTAGCTCAAACTGGGATGGATTTCATGGGAGGCTCAAAAAATAATTATTGGAACAGAAACATTTTGGGAGGAGTCCCTGAAAGGACTGCATGCATGTTTTTGTTTGTACCACACTTAAGATTGTCTTTACCTGTGTGGCTGTGGGCACCTTACTGCGCTGAATTGACCCATTTACCGTTCACTTGCACTTTAGAGGACAGCCAAAAGTTATGCCAGATCTGGTGAGTAAGATGGATGAGAAAACACCGCGGTGTTTTTACGAGCCTGTCTTTCTACTCAGTGGCACTCAGTGGCAACATTCACCAATTATTGGTCATAGTCATGGCATATGACTTACAGAGCTTCTTCATGACAGGAACAATGAGACAGGTGTGTTTGAAGGAAGGGGATATTTGGAAAGGGATTAATGGCCATGTACCTTTTACTATAATGATTTTTTTAAAATTTAAATATTCACCATATTTTTTCAGTCACTTCTCCTGCATTCTGTACATTTTGATGAAGGAAATTTTGAACACTTAGTTACACCTCAAACTCTCAAAAACTAAAAATAACAGTCCATGTGTTTTATTGCCTTGGAAATGAGAGAAGATAAGTCAAATGCAGTTTATGTTTTCCATTATGTCCATAACTGAAAGGCAACTAGGCAGGAAGAGCAGAGCTTTGAAGAGGAGGATCAACAGTGGCAAACCAAAGGCCCATGGAGTGCTGCAGGCTGTTATCAGTGAAAGCTCTAAAAGCTTTACCATGATGCGCTAACCCATCACCACCTGCGGGTGATCAGTCACGTGCCAAACAACACAACCCCAAATCGGCACAACTATTGTTCTAAAAAGAGAAGTTCTTATTTTTCAATTATACACCAGTGAAGTGGGGGAAAGTCCAGCAAGATGGCTGGATGGAATGTCAAGTTAAAACTTCAAATATTCCAATTAGGAAATATGACTTACAGTATGATACCTCTCATAAGTATCATAGAAGTGTCAAAGTCTAAAGTGATGATATTTTAAAAACTCTGATGGCATAACATAATAAATGCATCAGTCTTCCTGTACTTACTCTGTAAATTCCATTCAAGTAAAATGCCCAGCTGAATATTTTTTATAAAATTGACAAATTTACCCTAAAATTTAAATTTAATCTAAATTGCCCGAAAACTAGGTAAATGTATAAAAAATCAGTTTATATGGATAATAAAGTCAGAGATTAAGTAGGGAAGAATTACACCAAATGTAAAGTCACATATGAAGTCATAGCAGTATAAATGGCATGGCAGTGGCAAATAAACATAAACCAGTAAACAGATCTTAACACAGATCTAAAGAGAAAGGTCAAATTTATTAGTAGGTGATTAAGGAGAAAACTAGATTGCTCCTCAGAGAAATACAAAACAATATCTCTATTTAATATCATATTTACACAAACTCTAAATGGGTTAAAGTATGAAAAATCTGAATGGATAAAATGTACAATTATTAGAAGAAAACTGTCATCATAGGAAGTGGAGAACACTTTCTAAAGAGGACTTCAAAAATTCAAATCTGGACCAAAAATATCTGCCAGATTTGATCATATGATAATGGAGTGTTTTGATTCAGTGAAGGACACCTTGGCTAACAATAAGCCAAACCTGTGAAGGGATAAAAGGAAGGGACCAAATCATATGTTCATAGGCACTGTAGAGAAGAGAATATTCCAAACTCTAGCAAGTTTAAAGAATGAGGCTGAAAAATCATTAATCATCAGAGAAATGCAAATAAAAACAAGTACCATTTTATACTTACATTTGTAAAAAACTTAGGCTGCTGGAAAATCCTGAGTATATAGAAGGATGATGGACCACTTTTCCTGTGCCAGCGTGTATCTGCTGGCACACCCATTCTGGAGGGCAACTGCCCCTTCTGTGTCAAGCTAAGTGCACACTCCCTATTTACAACTCTGGTTGATTTCCTGGAAAACAGATGCTATGTATAAGTGGTGTCTGCGGTCAGTTTACTGGAGAGTATGCTCAGAATCAACATTCAGAAGAGTGATATCTACAAAATCACTGCAAAGGTCTCAGCTGTTATGTTGACCCCACAGGTATCACCGAAGTTGGGATGACCCTTCGGAGCTGGACACCTTGTCCCATCAGACACAGGAAGCAGGGACCCCAGGTGAAGCAGCACTCTTCCTTGCCTGAAGGACAGCACTCTCAGCAGCTGGGGCTGCCCTGGTCTGGAAGAGGATATCTGAGTGGCCCACCACATCAATCAGTACAGCCTGTGACCCAAGAATTCTACCGATGGATTCGTCTCTCAAGGGGGATACATGGACATTAATCACAAAATTGATTGTGGAACAGAAGAATTGGGAGCCTGTATGTATAGCTCTGAGAAGAAAAGCAAAATGTAGAAGCATGTAGTCATTCAAAGTAATTGATTATATGTACATAAAGTAACGTGGATCTTAACATTTATATAAATTAAAATATATGCACACTAACATATCCACCAGCATATACTTGTCAAGAACACATATTAATAAATAGATAAATAATAAACACATGATGCCTGTTTGCTATGGAGGGAGGGAATGGGATTAAGAGAGAACAAGTAGACAAAAAGAAGAGTTTTGAAGAAACCAGTGATGACAGTGTACAATGTGAGTTAAGGGTTATGATTAAATTGATTCTCCGCATCTGAGTCTCAACAAAACAAGAGTCATAGCGGTGTTATAAATGTATAACCTTTCTTCAGGGCAGCCTCTAATTCATGTCACATTTTAAAACACATCTAACCCAAAGAAGGCACTCATGGAGTTGTGGTCAACTGGTATACCTATCTGTTTTTAAGGAAGCAGGACCAAGGATTCTTTTCCAGATTTTCTGAACTTATATTTTCACGTCCAAATCTAATTAAGAGTTTGTAAAGACCACAAAGACAGAAGCTTAAACTCTTTCTTCATATTTTGTGTTTAGTGTAAAGAGAATAAATCTGAGCTTGAGGTTTGAAAAAAAAAACATGCAGCCAATGGAAAAGCAAGCCCGGAGAAATTGAGAATCAGGAGAGAGAAGAAGAGAGAGGCGAATCCTTCCAGCAGAGTGGAAAGCATTCCTAGAGGAAAGGCAAGGGAAAAGTGAACTTTTGCAATGAGAGGGCGAAACAAAGTTAAAGAGATACGTAAGTATTTTTAAACTGTGAAACTGCCAAAGAGAATTTGAGCCAGAAATTACAGAGTCCACATGGGGAAATGTTTTTTTATAGAAAAATCCAGTTTCTAGGATATTCTTATCACAGGACTAAGAAGCAGAGCGAGATTCAGAACAATGGCTTTTTGGGCCTCTTAGTGCCAAGAGATTCCAGCCTCCTCCCTGAAGGTCTGGACCCTGGAAAGTCAAAATCTGCACAAGGAGATGCATTCCAAAACAAGTTGGATCCTAGAACTGACTGAGAGAGCCACTCTCTGATACCTCACACAAACCCTCCCTTCCGTAGACCTCGGCTTGCCCATCTGTAAAACAAAGAATGTCAACAGCCTTGTGATTGTGTTTTCAGAAATTCTAGAACATGAGGTAAGAGAGTGATACAAGAAAGTGTTGATAAAATCTCTGCCCCAGCTGCCAAGGAGCTACAGGAACACAGCTGAGTCTCATCACACAAGCAACAAATGAAAGGGATTTTTTGCTTCAGAGGAGGAGGAGGAAGAGGATGAGGAGGAAAAGAGGAGGTCAGGAGGTTGTAGGGTAGAGACCCACAAACAATGGTGTGGCTGATGTCTTCCTCCATTCTCTTTGTTGGTTACAGTGTAAGCATTTCATTATTCTTATTTAAGTTTAGGTTTTAATGTATACATACATATATGCATTGTGTGTTTAACCATGTGTATCCTTCTATATGCATATATGTATATATATGTGGCATATTATATGGTCTATTAATGTGTGGAAGACAGTTTTATCGTATTAATTAAATGAAGTAGCAAAAATGTATTCCAACTCTGGAAGAAAAAGACCTGGCCTTTCTGGATTTCTTGAAAATTGGCATATCTGTTTATGAGCATAAAATGGGATGATTTGGATTTTATTATTATTATTGTGTTGTTGTTATTAATGCAGTCCCAGAGTATGAAACCAGGGTTTTTGTGCTGAGCTGTTGCATCCCCAGCTCTTTTTGTACTGTAGTTTGGGTCAGGACTTTGTTAAGTCATTAATTCACCCAGACTGGGCTTAGATACGCAATCCTCCTGCCTCAGACTTCCAGAGTGCTGAGATCATAGGCAATGGACATTTTGCCAGACTATGATTTAGAGTTTAAAGGGTAATTTTGATCAGATATGATATTTTTTTTCTTTGTACAACTGGGCATGTGCTCCTGCAACCACAAGAAGTTGGTACTTGCTTCCTATATGTGAGCTCTGCCCCATTTTATAAGGCCGAGCCCATCTGCCTCCACTGAAGTCAAAGTGCTCATTAATTTCCTGTCTCCCCTAGCTGTAAGAGATGGAGCCACAAGTCTTTGATTTAACCTCAGCAAAGCCGTGAATTGGAGACTGTGTGGACCACATTCCACAGAATTCAGTGCCAGCAAAGTGTTCAAGCCTTAATTTTTGAGTCACCAACAGCGAGCACCATGACAACGTGAGGGGTGGGGTGCAGAGTCTGTGGCCTTGTCATGGACTGTGATGTCTAGACTCAGTGGTTGTGACCATAAATGGATCACAGGGCCTCTGTGACTTGATTGGATCTGCTTTCCTGTTACAAAATTTCCCAGCTTGCCTGTGAAGCTCTTTTGAATATAAAGGTCCTTTTAGTAAGTAGTACTTCGTTCTTGACTTAATCTGATCCTTGAAACCAAGTGTAGTTTTAAAACTCATGCAAAATGAAAAAAAGACTTCTTTACGCATGTGGTTTAGTTCATGAGTGAAGCTACCTGGATTCGGAGTTTTCATTATGAAATATTGTTTAGTTACTTCTTGTTATTCATGTGTAAGTCTGTTTAAAATTTCTCTTTTCTCTGGTGGGATTTACGTCTTTGTGTTGTCTTTTATTTCTTCTACTTCATTGAGATTATTTACATTAAGTTATTCATAATATTTCATTGTTATCTTTTAAATGTTAGAGGCATCTGGGTGATGCCCTTTCTTTCTATTATTCTTTTTCTCCATCTTCTCTTTTATCATAATGTTCAATACTGATTTCCAACAGCTTCTAGCTGGGATGATATTTTCCTACGGTTTGTATATTTCTATTTTCATTGATTTCTGCTGCTTATTATTACTTTTCTTTCATTTATTTGGATTTTTCTTTTACCAAGCTTATTACAGCATAAGTTTATGTTTTTTGTTTTAGATTTTTTCCCCTAAAATTATGTTTTACTGTAAAGAATTGCTTTAATTGTATCTGGTGAATGTGTTATATTGTTTCATTCTGTTCAAATTATTTTGGTTTCTTTGATCCATGAGATGCTTAGAAATATTTTTCCAAACATTTGAGGACTTTTTAGATCTCTTTTTTAAAATTATTGATTTATATTATATTATAGATATACCTTATATAATTTCTGTCCTTTTACATGCAATAATACTTTTTTAATAGTTAAGCATATTGTCTATGTCACTGATTAATATTCTTTGTCCAAATTGAAAAGTAAATGTATTTTTGCATGTACATAGTTAAGTGTGTTATTTTTAAGATTTGAGGCTTGTATACTTACGAAGCATCTATTTTTAACTCTAATAATAGTTTTTGTACTCACATCCACTTTGTATTAATATAGTATGGTGACATAATTAATTTTAATATATAATATTTTTATTATACTTTTAATTTTTGTATTTATTTCTAAAATAAATTTATGAGCATTTTAGATAAATAGTCATCTTTAGATCAAGAAAAATAAATAGCAAGGTAATCTGTAAATTTCTTAACCTTTTTTGTACTTTTATAACTCTTTTTTTGCTAACATGCATAATTATAAATATATATTTTCCTTATCATACAGAGATAATCATTACCTGACATTTGATAGTAGAGCATATTTTAAAAGAGAATAATAACCCCAAATCAATGCCATATTAAATTATTTAAGATTTTTAAAAGAATACTATAAAATTTAATATCCAAAGCTATCATTTAAAAACACTAAGGCTTATAAAGGATCCCACACATTGATCTTTACCTCTTTTTAGGGCAAACACTACAAATGTAGAAAATTTCTCTCAATTTTGCTGATTTGCTAAGGGTGTGTCCAACCCCAAACATCCTTAAATTGGGTTTTTAGGTCACATGTTCATTCATATGAGATTATTTTGTTTTTCCAAGAGGCAATATATGCTTATCTTGATTTTGGCTTGGCCACTGAAATTGACATTGCTTTCACAAATTCAGATTTAAGGTCAGTTTCTAGTCTTATTTCAGAGTACTCCACAAGCACATATTTACAACAAGGTGACAGCTAGGACTGAAACCAACGGGTTATGTAAGCGCTGTCCCTCTCTAACCGGCTCCTGCCTTGGTTTCTATAAATGTTTACCTTAACCTTAGGCTCTGCATGTCAGTGCTTCCTGCTCTTACTCTTGAGTTGACATCAGCAGGTCCCTTAAAATGAGTATCATAGCTATATTTATTATTAAGCTTTAATTTGCATCCAAGATTTGTATTTTTCCTGTTTTCCTAATTTCTTGTATGAAATACATAAAATTTCCAAAATGCAGGGAAAGAGTTTTCACATGAAAACATTAATCATGTATTTATGTCTTTCTTCTTCATCGTTAGCTATTTTTTGGCTTTAAATTGGTGTGCTAGACTGTTTACACTTAATATAGTATTAATACGACGGGGTTTGAGTATACTAATCTAAGCCGTCTCATATTTATCTCCTCTATTTTTTGTTTCTTTTTATTCTTTTCCTACATTATTTGTTCAGTCAATTGGGTAGTTTTTAGTGTTCAACTTTATTTCCACCTCAGGCTTTTTGGTGTACCATTGGACTGGGGATGCTGGTCAGTAGTAGAGCCTTTGTCTAGTATGCCTAAGGCCCTGAGTTTGATGTCTAACACAACAAAAGAAAAAATATACTACTTTATTCCATTTTTAAGAACAGTTTATTGTTGGCCATATGTTTATTTTCTTATAGGATACTTTATTATACTGTTTCTGCCACTTCATGGGTAATATAAGAACCCTTGAATAATGTCTTTTTTTCCTGTATCCCTAACTTTTTGCACTATATATTTGAGTTCTTTAGATAACTTGAACTACTCACCTGTCTATATCTACATCAATATCTACATCTTTTAAAAAGTTCTCATCCTTAAAAGCTTACTTTATGATTACTCACTTATTTACCCTTTCCAATGCTTCTCAGCTCTTTTTAGATATTTCAGTTTCAATTTGGTTTTATTTTTATTCTACCTAAAAGGCTTTCTTTGGTATTTCTTGCTTTGCTTGAAACACTCTTCCCCCATTTTCCTGTAGAGCTAGTTCCCTCCCTCCTGTGTCTCTGCTCAAATGTCACTGTCTACATGAGCCATGTATTAATATTGTGATGTCCTCCTGCCGTGGCACTCTCCATGACCTCCCTGCTTTATTTTTCTTTCAGAACATTATATAAGCTGATCTGCCTGATTATCTGCCTAATTTTGTTTTGTTTTATTTCGTGTTTTGGGTTGTCTCACGCAGTTAGAGGGGAAGATCCATCAGAGCAAGGAATTTTATTTATTTTTTTCACCCATATGCATACATACTAGTGGCTGGTATTTTTATTTTATTTTATTTTTTGGTAACAGAGATCGAACTCATGACCATGCGTTTGCAAGGCAGGCGCTTATGCCACTGAGCTAAATCCCCAGCCCTATGGCTGGTATTTTTATACAGGACATTACAGTGTTTTAAACATAAAGTAGGAATTTATCTGAGTGTCAGTATATATTATGCTTCTGTTGTTTCAGTAATACTACTAGTTTATCTAGGAGTTCATTTAAAAATTTTGTGTTATTATCTGTTTCTTTTTTCTAAGAATCTGTTTATGTCTTATAGTGTGAGTAACTACTTTCAAGGTAATTATTCTCAGTGTGTCACCAATTACTATTCTCTTATTATTTTGTTATAAAGATTTCTCATAAAAAATGTGGTTCAGGTAGATGTCCACTGTGTAGAACCTAGTTCTGTGTCCTCCCAAGAACTTACAAATTTCTCCAAGACATTCTGGGCACTGTATATTTCCCTCCTCAAATAAAAGTGCTTGGCAAACTAGAGAAATCAATACGTGGTTCTTCAAAAACCTAAAAATAAAAAATAGAGCTGTCATTTGATCCAACTATACCACTCCTGAGTCTATACCCAAAGGAATTCAAGTCAATACACTCCAGGAACACCAGCATACCCTTTTTTATTTCAGCTCGATTCCTGATAGCCAATGTGGATGGGCATCAACAGATGGATGGATAAAGAAAATGTGGCATATATACACTGTGAAATATTATTCAGCTATAAATAAGTAAAAAACATTTTATCATTTGCCAAAAAATGCATGGACCTGGAGATCTTGATGCTGAGTGAAATAATCCAGAGTCAGGAAGACAAATAATGCAAGTATTTATCTCTTTATACAGGAAGTATAAATACAGCAAGTATTTGTCTCTTTATACTCTTTAGAGTATTCTACTCTAAATGTAGAATCTAAAACAGGATAAAAGAACATAAAGAGGAGAATATTATTAGATCAGAAGAAGAGAGTAAGAGGGAGTGGCAAGGAGTGTGTGGGTAACAGAAAGGTACAAATCTGCCAAAATGAAATCCATTCATTTGTATGACTCACAAAAATGATGCAAAGGAAAAAGAAGACTATGGGAAGATTACCTGTCCTGGCTCAGCAGGTGGCCCAAGAAGCACAGAGAGGAGAGAACTTCTCCTGGCTCATGCTGAGAGGGAGCAGACTGAGAGTTTCATAAACCCATTAGACACAGTTTGATTTCCAGCAACTGCCTCATTCTCAGGCTCTGCTCAACACCACATCTTTTGGTTTAAGATTGGGCAATGGAGCATTCCTGCCAGAAGTTCTTGATGTAATTGAGATAAGGTTTCTGTAGACTTGCACAATTTTGGGATGTGATAGAAAGAGCTTCACCAAGCTCACTTTGGGAGCTTTTTCTTCACTTGATGAAATAACTCTGTATTTAGCTTTGAAGCCAGAGTCTTGGGCCAGTTCCCACCTTGTAGATACCAAAAAACTCCCTGGAATATCTCCTTTCTCCCCTTTCCCTCCAGACATGTATCCTGACATCTTCCACTTGTCCCTCCTCCAGTAAACAAGGTCTTGGTAACACATAAACATAATTTATGAAAACAAATCTTCCCCAAATCTGCTCGGAGAACCAGCATCACATGGCTGTAATCAAAGATGAAAGACCTTAACAGAACTCACATCTGCTCAAGGCTAGAGGCAACTTGAGTCTTGGCCAGTCTCTGTCCTACAGAGAGCAACATGGTTGGTAATGCAACCGTGACAGATCATTACTCCATCCTTCCTGACGTGGAGCATCCTGTCCCACCCAGTCTCCCGAGAATCAGAAGACATGGGCTCTATTTTCACTCACATGTTGCAGGTGAGGAGATGCAGCCTCTGAAGAGGGAGTAACAGATCAGGCACGTGGGGGCACTGGCAGTAAAGAGAACAGGAGTCATAGGATCCACATAGAAGGCCAGACTACACAGAGAAAGATTCAGAACAAAACTTGGCCTAATGCTTCTAATTGGGGTGTCTCCATGAACCGAGTTGCCTAGATTACTGTTAGTTCTCTGACTATACTTTTTCTGTGTGGGCACCACACAGATCAATCAATAGACACAGTAATCAGGAGATATTTGAGGAAGGGTGGAGACAGAAGAGAGAGAGACAGCACCCAGTGAATCCCAATAGGAAAGAGTGATCTGTGTTTAATTCTGTCAAGGCCCTGGTTGCAATAGAGCCTGTACCACCATGGGGATTCATCAAGGACAGAATCTGCCAAGATAATAATCCAAGCTCTTCCTTTGTTTCTCCTCAAATAAGTGAGAAGTACAGCAGGGGTGAGGGATGGATGAAGACATCAGCTAGTATGACTGCTTGCAGAGCAGTAGTCTCCCTATCTGCCTCTGTCTAGACCCAGGCCACTTACCCAGCCAGCTATAGCAGAGTCCAGATGCAGGGCAGCTTTATACCCATTGATCCTGAGGAAAGAGACAGAGGCATGTCCTGAACCTGCTGATGAAGGTGTACTTGCTACATGGAAGCAGGAGCCAAGAGCACTTGCCTTATAGTCACCAAAGAGCAAATTAGGGAGGGCTACAGAGTTCATCGAATCTGCCATAACCGATCCATCCATGGACCTCAGCACACTGCTCCTACCCTGCCCAGCGATTAAGTCATTTCTCTCTCCTCAGCCAAGAAGCAATAAAAGAAAAGGTGAAAGGTGGGAAGTGTTTTCCTCCAACACTTTCAGTTCAAAAGTCACCATTTCCTGTGATCTTAACATCTGTGTTTCTCCCGAATTCACATATTGAAATTCTAACGTACTTGTGATGGTATTAGGAGAAAAGGAGGCTTTGGGACGTGATTAGGTGATGCAGTACAACCTTCAAGAGTGGGACTGCAGGTCATATAAAAGAGGTTATAGGGAGACTGTGTGAGGACATAGTAAGAAAGTGACATCTATGAATCAGAAAGCAGGTCTTTTCCAAGCATCAAATCTACCATTACCTTGGCCTTGAACTCCTCATCTTGGATTCCTGGAGAACTAAATTTCTATTGTTTATGCCCTGCCGAGTTTAAAATATTTTGTTACAGCAGCTGCAGTGGACCGAATCACTGTTCCTTTGTCCATCTGTAGCATGAAGAATACGAAATGATATTTTCCAGGATAAGTGTAATCACTGAAATATATCAGAGTTTCCCTGTGGTGACTTCATCACGGGTGGCATTTACCTCTCTGAGACTGGCTTCATGATTTACTTTTATTTATTTTTTAAAAATTTTTTTATCGATACCAGGGATCTCACTCACGACTGCGCGCTTGCAACGCAGGCGCTTATGCCTCTGAGCTAAATCCCCTTTTAGACAATATTAAATGGATGGAAATGACTGTATTCCAGTTTTGAGACAGGACCTTCACCAACATGTGTTTCTACTGATTTTCCTGTGCCTCCATTATCACTAAAACGAAAACATGCCTACAAGTTTTCTGATCCAAAAAGAATGAGAAACAAGTGTAGAATTCCATGCTAGTTACTCAGTACCCTCAGGCTGAAATAGAACAACACAAACATTTTCTAGATTAGTCCAAACCCAGATAACTCACAGACACACACATGATAATGTATTAATGTTGCTTATATCTCCCAATTTAAGAGTTTTCCCTTATGCAGAAATAGCTAATTAATCCATATATTTATTTATTTGTAATCCACAGGATCTGTTAAGTCTCCTTAAATAAACTGCCCCTTAATTGTTTGTTGTTTGAATTAATGAATAAAATAGTCTTTTTTGTGGTACTAGGGATTGAAACCAAGGTTTTCACACTGAACTAAATCATTAGCCTTTAAAATATTTTTTAAAAAATTCTGAGACATGGTATCACTGAGTTGCTAAGTTGCTCAGTCTGGGCTCAAATTTGTGATCCTCTTGCCTTAGCTAGCCAGAGTGCTAGGATTTCACCCATGTATCACCACGCTCAGCTAATAGTCTTTGTTTTTAACCAGTTCATCATAATTCTCCTACGTAGCTGCTCATGTTTAATTGCATGATTTTGGAAAAACAAAATTTATAAAAACAAGACCATACAGAATTTTCTCTTTATATGGGTCATTAAGGATTTGAAGTATTAAAAGTCAGGGCCTTGGATCACCTGGAGGCCACAGCAGGATGCATCCCGCAGCAAGGACGTGGTAAAGCCAGCATCCTTTACCACCTATTGGACTGTAATGCAATGGGATGCTCCAATGCCACCAGTCCCTAATTTGGATTCCGTGCCGATTCCAAATGCACGGCCGTCTCAACTCATCAGACAGAGGCTACCGATGTGGAGGCAGAGCCCTTTTTCCTCTTATGTTTCAGAAGAATTATTCCAACACATCTGAGGGAACACATGCCTTCCCAGACTGGCCTGATGCTCTTCCCAGGAGCAGCATTCTGGAAGGTGGACCATCAGGTGGGAGAAGTACTCTTAGAGAGCTGCCTTCCCAAGGGGCTGGTGACAGCTTGAGCTTGACGGGGAGTCCTGTTGTATTCTGAGGTGTGAAGGGAAGGCATGAACTGTGCATATGCTGTACCATACAGTTTTGCCTACAAACGCTTTAGCTTCATTGTAGCTGTGAATGCTCTGCTCCTCTCCTTTTCACCCTTGAAGATTCGCGAACACACACGATTGAGCTGCAGGAGGCATAGCATTCCCCACACGGTTTGAAAGGGAGGGCATGGGTCTGATGGTTTTACCCACTAGGGTGATGGGCAGGTGTTAAGGAATTTCAGCTTGTGGCCACACAGCTCATCCTTCCATGGGCAGCCTTTACACCACGACAAGATCAAGATTTTGAGTTTCATCAAAGGATTTTATCAGTAGTTTACAAAAGCAAAAATTCCTCCTGAGGGAAGTAGACATGAAAGATAACTAATCACAAGCTACACAAACTGAGGCACCATCAATTGCACAAAAGGAAACACAAGACATGGATTGTACTGCATACAGTGGTTTTATGAGTACAGTTAGGTTTGCTTAAAGATTCCACCCTAAAATCCACCAATGTGCTCTGTCTTTGCTAGCTAGGAGGACAGACTTGGAGACCCAATTTCGGACTGTGAAAGGAAAAGGGGAAACAGAAAGAGAGAGGAAAGAGGGGAGGAAAAAGAGGAGACAAAAGAGGAGGAGGGGGACGGGGGAGAGTGGGGAGAGGAGGAGACTGTTTCATCAAAATCTTTTTAATGTACAAAATTCTGTTCATTTTGGATTTGGTGTGCTGGATAATATTCTATACACAGCTCCTAAATGAATTATTAAATGTCAACTCAAGATGGCTTAACTAAAATATACAATTTAATAACTAAAAATATCTAAGGTAACAATAACAATTTTACAGGTGAATGCCGAGTTGTCAAGCCAAACCATTAAAGACAAGCTTTGGGAGTTTTCACATACTGTTTCCCCACATCTCATCCTCTGTCACTAAATACCCACTCTGGAGAAGGTGTTCCATTTCAATAAAGATCGTCTCTTCCGTGCTGGTTTTACTGTTCAGTTCAAGCCAGCAAACCCCTTTTTTTTTTCATCCTAAAATATAAAGCTAAACAAGATCTCAGTCACAACTGCCAAATCTTTATTAATGTATTCCTTGTGCTACTTCTGAATATTAATAAAAATTAATAATTAATTTTGCCTTTGGCATTGCAAGATATACTAGTTTTAATTAGTGTACTGTACTCCTATACAATTAAAAAATAATTGATGTCCACGCTTATTGGCGGTGTCTGTGATCTTCTTTTCTGTTGTTGTCAACAAATGCCTTAAAAAACAAGTTCAAGAATGTTGTGCTGTCCACTTGATTTATACACCCAAAGCAACAGGCAAATCTTTTATGATGAAACAGAACAGTTTTCTGTTTAAATTATACACAAGTATATTAACTAGAAAGAGAAAATTAAAAGCTGATGGCTACAAGGAATAACGGAAAGTCTATAAAAATGTTTTATCTATCAACAAATTTGCCTGGAAAATATCAGTGGTTGGCACCATCTCTCAGCTGAAACACGGAGAGGCCATCTTGGATTTGTTATGTCAATTCCATCAAGCATTTAATTCTGATGTCCTCCTTAATCAGCTTTAGTTATTTAAATTCAGCATATCATGTTACCGTTCTACTACATCATTTTAATTGTGCCATGAACTACTTTATCATAGAATGCTGAAGTATCTCCCTCGTCCTATTTCTTTCTTAACAATGCAGACTGGAGAACTCAAGAGAGAATGCCTATGGTTAGAGGCGAGAGAGAATAGCTTCCTTTGAAAATATTTGTATTAAGAACCTCGAATAGAGAGGGTAGTGGTTGTTTTAGAAGGGAGTAATTCAAATCCCACGGTGAATGTGCTTCTTGGTTTTATTTCCTACAATCAAGAGTCTTATTGTTAATAAATCTCTATTGAATAACCACAAATATATGTGTAACACCAAGATATAAAACATACAGAGGAATGAGACTAAAACAAAGA
The DNA here is from genome assembly GCF_034190915.1 of Cavia porcellus. Classification (NCBI taxonomy): domain Eukaryota; kingdom Metazoa; phylum Chordata; class Mammalia; order Rodentia; family Caviidae; genus Cavia; species Cavia porcellus. Next base: position 40,425,271 of record NW_026947490.1, on the reverse strand, counting down.
GCAAAGGGAGAAAGTATTCATATGAGATGAGGATTTCATGCTTATGCCTGAATCACTGGTTAGTGAATATTTTTTAAACATAAAATCACAAAATGGACCAAGTGATTCCTTTATCAGGTAAATGATCTTAATAGATATTTTAATTTTAATACTCACTATACCAAAGTATCTGTCTTAAAAAATATACTGTGACTTTTTTCCATAATAGTATTTCCTTCATGAACTTACCATAGTTTCTAATTATTGTGACTGTGTGTCTACTTACTTGTTTGTAATCCGTCTCTCCTACCAGAATCAAGCTGCCACAAGACAAGGTACTTTACAGCTTCACCCATGGCTGCATTCATAATGTCCAGCACAATGTCTAGCATAAAACTGATACTCAACCAACATCTGTGAAAGAATTTTTGAAATTCTCACTCAAAGGATGTTTCTTCTTCCTTGAGCTTTTAATATTTTCTTTCCCATATTGATTAAAATGTGAATGGATACACAAACCATGGCATAGCCATGTGACGCTCTATTACTTAGCAGTAAAAAATAAACTGGCAATATGCACACTGCTATGAATGAATCTCAGAACAATTGTGCAATATAAGCTAATGTCAAAAGACTATGCTCTACATCTGGGGTTCCAGAACAGGGAAGACTATCCTGCGATGAGGAAAAGCAGAATTGTCTTCTGGTTTCTGTGGCTTTTGGATGGGATTCCAGGGACTGCAGGAATGTTCTGGGGTCATGAAAATATCCCAGCTCCGGGTTGGATAGGTCATTCCTTGGATATATATGTATTTCAAAACTCATCAGACTGTACACTTAAAATCTGTGCATTGATGGTATGAAAATTATGCCTTAACTTTTAAAAAAATCTTAGAAATACGCATTTTCTTTTTCTAGTCCATTGGCAAGCAATGAAGGAAATTCAGAAAATGTATACAGTTGAGAGGCTCTGGAATTCCTCTTCTCACGTCACCACCTCCCCTGCCAGGTCTCTGTGCAATGCTAGCAGACAGCAGAATTGACAGATGTGACAACCTTTCCCAGTGCTTTTACTTACCTGGCTTCACTCTGACTCAGGGGACATGCTGTGTGTCTTCCTGGCCTTTGGGCAGGTAATGAAGGCAGGGGTTTCTTCATCACAAGCCTGCCATTTGGGATGCAGAGAGTGCCTCTGCCAGAAGCTGTGAATAACACTCTTAACAGTCCATGCAAATGCTGTGGTCTGTGTCTGCATGCCCAGCTGGTCTGCTGATCAATTTTTACTTCTCAAATTGGGTCAGTGAAAAAGGATGGAGCTCTCTGTTCCCACAATCTACATTGTCAATGCAGTCACAATCTTTGAACACTGGGAAACCTGGAAATTCCAAGACCAGCCTTTGGCTTCCCTGGGACCCCCTTTCAGAAAGACTTGTTGACCTATTTTCTTTTTAGACTTCCTTTTAATTAAAAGACAGAAATTTCCTGTGTGTTAATTGAAGATTAGCTTGAGGATTAAAATGCTATGCTTCCTTCAGAGGCTAACCAAGTCCAAGGGTGAAAAACATTTTTCTTCTAATCAACATTTGACCACATCTGAAGGGTTGTTTAATCCAAGGGGTCACTGTACAGGTCTCTTGCATCTGCAAGTCAAACAAAGACAGAGTACATCCTGAGACTGTGCCCTGATAGGGGATGGGCTGTGGATGTGGGGACAGGGGCAGTTTTGGAAATTTTGTTTTGGATTATTCCAATGATTCTTTGCCTTTTAATCTATTTAAGAATTGCTGCTTCTCTCATCCTGACTTTGTGTTCCTGTTTTCCTTTATTAATAGGGGATTAATACCTGTCTGACCAATGGGGCTGGGAGTCAAGCTTGCTTTGCTTCCTACTCCCTAATGCCCTCGGGGTACCTGGGAACTGTGGGTATCCAAGATGCACCACATGGCTCAAGTTCTCCAATGTGAATTCTATACCTGACCTGATAATTCTGGCTTTTCTGAATCCATTCCTTCAACAATGTTTTGTTTGATATTCTTCATGTGCACCCAAGATAGCCTAGGTCATGTTGAAAAGATGTTGAAAGGCAAAAATACATATTCTCCTGGGCAGTGCAGGCATCTGAGCATGACTTAACTAGCTGCTTGCAGCATAAAGGGAGAACCAAAGGCAGAAAGACATCACATCAGGCTAGAGGAAGACTTGGAAAGCTGAGATGATTAGAGCGAGCATCTTAGAGGAGCACAACTCAGACTGGGCCTCAAGATAGAGAGCAATGCCTGAAGGGGAGAATGTTCTGGGCTTCACAAGCACAGGGATGCAGCCTTGTGCAAGGATCAGAACCATTTTGCTGATAGCAGTTTTATTTTGTTTCCTTATATTCAGATATTCCCAACCTAGATTCGCATGTTTTATACCCAAAAGCTTGTTGTAGTCAGGGCAGACAAGAGGGACAAATTTAATGCTATGGCTGGCAATGTTACTACATGAATCAGAGAAGCATATCCAGAGATTTGGGTTTGAAGGCAAGATCTGCCTAATGCTCTCCTTCTCGGTGCCTGATTTGTAAGTGGGGCCCATTGAAACTTAGGAAATTGGCATTAAGGTTAATGAGGCATCTCGTATCCTGCTCCTGACATGTTGCAAGGGTTCATCCATGGCATCTATTATATTTTTCCTAGGTTAGAATAAAAAGTATATTTACTTGAGATAAGGGACCACAAAAGGTAATTTTGAAAGCATAAGAAATAGCCAGACTTCACAGAATAATGCAATCTGGTCCCTAGGGTCCTCACCAGCCCCTTCATGGCAAAGCCTTGCCCACAGCAGGCCACGGCTCCCATGTGAGGCCTTATCCCAAATCTTGACTCTCATCTCTCATTTCTCAGCATTCATGACATCTGCTGAGATCATTTTAGCAAAGAGCATCCTTAAAGAGGTTTCTGTTTCAAAATGGACAGTGAGACAGATGTCCCGAGTGCAAGGGCACTCCCAAACAGAGTGCTGCATGGGGGGTGTACATGACAGGGAGGAGGAGGTGACTTTCTAAGCATTGTTCCCAGAACACTTACACCATGCTGAGGTTTTCAATTCTGTCATAGTGACTTTCCTTTTCCCTGGCACAGAATGCCCATAACTGAAAGGAGGAGAGGTTCCTTTAACACTGGTTCCTTCCTGGCTCCAAGGAAGGGAGGGTACGGTGGAAGGGTCTGGGAGGAGGAAGTCTTGTCACATTGTGGTGGTCAGGAAGCAAGAGAGAAAGAAGGGACTGGGCAGGAAAATACATCTTCCAGGTCAAGCCCCCATGGTCCTGTCTCATCTGATCAGGCCATGGTTTCTATCAGTACATTTTGGATTCTTCAGTGAATTAAATCACTTACAAGCTTGGAACTGGTGGTGGTAGCAAATCAGGATGGAAGACTGTTAGCAGGTGGCAGTAGACAATGGTGAGAGTAATCTTGACAATATTATTCACCAGTAGCTATTAATGTCACCCACTCAGGGGACAAAAAAGGCAAACTGGTCCCTTGGGTCATTGCCTACCCCTTCACAGCAGAACCCTATCCCCAGAAGTGTATGATCCAGTCACTCCTGAAAGTCCAGTCTCTGAATACATGATCTTGAGCGGTGGGGGCATCCAGATCTAAACCATAACAGCTTCTCTCTGCTTCAAATGCTACTGTGTCTTGCAAGCCATGATGAGCTGTCTGATGTCTGGTGTCCACTGATAAACTCGTAAGCCTGATCAGGAGAGAGGATTATAAAGCAATGTTACTAAGGAACCACTAAGAAGCTCAGGCTGCAGCAATGCACTGACCACGCATATGCTAAATGTGTTCACACACACTGAAACATCAAGTTCTCAGTCCTCCCTTATGAGGCAGAGATTGTTACTGTGGGACAGTTTCCTTAATCAGACCCAACATCATCAGACTGTAAGCTCTGAGAGGTCAGGGATTGTGTGGATCTTGGTCTTTATCTATTGCCATGACACAGTGCCTGGCATACAGCTAGTTCCAATAGGTAAATAGAAAAAATAAATAGTCACATTCAGTAAGTATGACTGCCTAGTCCTTCACTGAATCTAAAAGCCAACTGTTGCTTTCCTATCCAGAGTGTTGCCACCCTCTCTGATTCTCGTCCTCAAAAGTCTCCTAGCAAAACTCTTCCTTCCACATCCTTATCTGTTTTTGTGCTGTCTCTGCTGTCTCTTCCCATCTAGAACTGTCCCTTCTGATAAACCTAGGGCTACTGGGGGACAGGAGTTTGCTTTTGTGTCCCCTGAACCCTACAGTGGATGACATTAATAGCTATCAGTGAATGATGGTGTCAAGATTACTCTGATCATCATCCACCACCACCTGTTCACCGGCTTCAATTCTGATTTGCTACCACCATCGTGATAGACCTGAATTATGTTTGCCGAGCTGTCTCCTAATGGTGCACTTTGAGAAGGCCACCAGCCATCCATCAATCTGAAGGGCTTCATTCTGTCAATGCTGCACCCTTAGGTGAGGGGAAACGCAGGCCTCACAGCCCCTGCTCTCTTTTGTCATGTCTCCTCTCTGATGGAGCTCATTTCAAGTCTTGCCCATCCCAGACCCCATCTTGGCCTATGTGGAGAGAGATCAAGATGAGAACAGGCAGTACCAGCCCAGAAGGGGACTGAATATTGTGTGTGCTTGACTTTTTGTGCACTGGGGTAATGTGACATGTCTAACTATACAAATGGAAGTTTTATGATGATAAGATCAGTAGTTACTGAGATATTTATGTGACAAGCTGACAGATATAAAACTACAAAGCTTGCTTTTATGCCTCCCATCCTTTCAGAGAAAAAAATAAATACTAGGATGATGGGTCACTTTGAAGAGAATTTATGATCTAAATTACCTAATACCTGGTGAACTTCTAATATGCAAGATGAAGTCTCTCCGTGCTATTAAAAAGATAAACTTCATTTTCTAAGATTGAAGCAAATGGATACATCTTGAACAGCAATCCAAAGATCTTGTCTTCCTCTGCCTCGTAAAAATCCCAAGACCTGCCAAAGAGGAAGGGGTAGCCACCTGCCTGTACTGTACATGGACCTCCCCAGCATCTCCCCAGCTGGGGCTCAGGACGGTCCCACCTTGTCATGAAACACTGGTCATCCTGCAGAGGAAAACCGTGCATCCGAAATGAGTGTGTGCTGAGAGCCCCAGTGATAAAACTCAGCATTCCCTTGTCACTGCAGAGTGCACATCAAACTAGAAACATGGAGCAGAGGACACTTTAGGACAAGTTGTGGGTAATAGGACCGTGGCCACTGCCAGCGTCTTTCCTTCAGTCCAGGTGACAACTGAGAACATAGCACCTTGCCCTGGGGGGCCTGAGGTCAGCCTTTCTTTCCACGCCTGGTTGGTGCCACTTTTCTTGTTCAGATAGGGATGGAAGTTGGAGCCTGGCTGATGCTAATGCTGTCTGAGATTAGACTTTGGCTGCTGCCTGATAACCTGCCCTTTCTTGTTGACTAAGATGTCCCTTTCACATACTTCCAGGGAGCAGAGTCAATCCCTAGGGTCACAGGCACATCTGGTTGGCTTTTTTTTTTAAGTACCAGGGATGAAGTCCAGGGTCCCAGGGCCTTCACACTAAGCTGTACCTCAGGCCTTTAAAAAATATTTCTTTTTATCTTGAGACAAGGACTTGCTAAGATGGTAGGCACCCCAGGGTGGGCCCCACTGGTGACTAACATGTCTCCACTCTATTCTAGAATTCTGAGCTTATAGGCCCTGTGCTACCATGCTCAGCTGAGGCACATCTCCTATGCCAACCCATTCCCAGGTAGGCAGCTTCCTTTCATGCTCATAGCTGCTCTGCAAGGGGAGACAACAGTGTTCCCATGTCTTGAAAATAAATCAGAGCCCAGGATTGGGAAATGCCCAGCAGCCTGCTCTATCTTGAGGTAGCTACACAGACTGAAGGAAGCCACATAACCAGGGTCATTACCTTGGGGCTCCTAGGTCACTTGTTCAAAGTTACAAAGTCAGGTTGGCTAGTGTCTGAAATCTGCCTCATGAATTCAAAACGACAAACCCTGATTGTCTGGAGAATAGGAATGGGCTAGGGATGGGCAAGGAGGTAACTTTATTTCTCTGTTTGTGGTTGTTCTCTTATAGTAAGATCTGGGAACCATGGAGAGAGAATGGGTAGGCTTCTTTCTGGGTGGAGAGGTGGAGCTCCAGAGAAGAGAGCATCCTCTCAAGGGCCATGGATGGAATAGAACCAAAACTCAGTGTCTTTCAAAACACAGGCTGACTTTTCAGCATGCTTCCTCCTTCCTTCTCTTTATTTTGTATTTAACTCCTTTGGCCTCCTGCCTCTGCCCAACAGGTTTTCATACTTTGGTTATTTTATGGATGTTTGCAGGGCACTGACCTTTCCCTGCAGTGTCTGTGCCTCAGGGGAGATCAGGTAGCCTGGCTGTGAATGCATGTGTACATCTTTGTGTGTATGTGCAAGTGTGAGCTGTGTATCAAACCAAAATTAAACTCTTTTACTGTATTTTATCAGATCGATCTTCTGCATACTCTTCAGCATTGTCTCATTTAAATAAAACTTCCATTTGTAACAGTCCTATAAATAGAAAGTCGTATTGATCAGGGCCCCACCAGCAGGCTGCACTTTGGTTATCACTGAAGCCTGACCTGTTAAGGCAAGGGCTGCAATTTATTATGTGGCAAGATACAACGCAAGGGCCATGCCATTTAGATCTCTAAACAGAAACGTGCTTAGCTCCGGCAAGCAAGTTCAGTGAGGCTGTCCTTGGGATCACAATTCACTTTTGATCTGCCATTTTAAAACTCAGGTCCTTGCTGGCATGGACCTTGATGGAGACACGTTTGCCCCAGCCTGAGTAGGATCAGTCAATCCTTCCACAGCAAGGAACAAGTAAGTATGGGATGATTAAAAATGGAATTGTTCTATATTTGATGCCACACCAAGTAAATGTGAGTGGGTCCTGGTGGTGTCTTGTCCAACAGAGATGTTGCAGTAACCATGGTATAACATGGATATTTATTATATGATGAATGTGTGCAGGGCACTATTATCTGTAACTGGAATGTATTTTCATTAGGAGCTCTAGACTTAGAACCTGCCTCCCCTGCTTTGTTGATGGTTAAGCTACTAACTACTATTGTCACCATTCTGCTGGCTACCACAGAATCTGCCAATAATACCAACCTCTGCTTTCCCAGAGTTTATAATCAAGTGGGTTTCCCAAAATTTATGGGAACTAAGAATTCAGATGTTGAGCTGCTGACAGAGAGAAGGTCACACTGGTATGTATGCACAGAGAAGTTTGGCTCAAGAGCCCTCTCTGCTTCATTGGCAGAAATTCTCCTCACTTCCAGCTCTGCTCCTAGCTCTGCTGAGATTTCCTACTGGGATTTCTGTGGCTGAGCACTCCTGCCGATCCTCAGATAGATGTGACTGGATGCTGGATAGCATTCCCAAGAACATCAAAGTGAGATGTGCAGGAAATTCTCGATCACACAGTGTCCAATGGCCCTATTTAACCAGAAGTCAGTGAAGCTGGATCTTTGCTCCTGACCCACCAGGACTGCTAACCTTCTGTGGCTTTTCTGCCAGCAGTGAACCCTTCACATTCATATGGCCCAAGGGGGTCTAGATGGTGACATTCCTTGGCTTTTGCTGTCAGTATGGGTGGCATTTTCTTGGGACTTTTGCTTTAGTGTTCCATTTGCAGAGAATAATGGGGTGCTTATTTTAAGGAGCCAGTTCAAGCCTCCTCTACCACTGGGACCTGTGCTTCTTGCTAGGTCTCTCCTCTAAACAGAAGGATTTATGGACATCCCTGCAAATGAGGGGTTTGTCAATTTACTGAATTACTTTAGAACAGATGGGAAGAAATTTGCTATCAGACCTAGGAACTAGAAAATGAAAATGTCATTCCAAGACTTTGGGTCATTGGAATCATATAGAAGTTCAGGGCTCCCAGGAAGCTGAGCAGCACTGTGGTTTTCCTGGGAAAGTGCCAGGTCCAGTTGCCAGCCTATAGAGGAGAGAGTTTGGAGAGGCCCTTGTACCAACTGAGCTTCTACCTGGGGCACCTGCTCTTAGCTTCCTAGTGGCTTCAAATGGCAGCTTCTTGAATTCATTTGAATTGAATCCAACTTCCCAAATTCTCACCTTCCAAGAATTTTCCCTGCTCTCTGCTCCTCTCAGGTTATCTTCTTCCTTACAGTGTTTCCCAAACATTTTGGGAACTTGGGAGTCAGGAGGAACAAAGGTCAGGTCTCAATCTTCTGTATGGATTCACAAGCTCTAGAGTGGTAAGGTCCAGGGCATCCTGCATACTAAAGGGAAATCAGGAGATGACACCCACTCAGCAAAGGAGTCATGCATGCACCATGGCACACCTAGACCACCCTGCAGCATCCCCACTTTCACCAGCTCCCAGGGACCAACGTGTCCGTTCTCATGGGGCAGCCAGAACACAGGCTTCCTTCAAGGCTTCAAGGACACGAGCTCAGCAGAAATGAGAAAATTTTCCCTCTACCTCTTTGGAAGAGAGGTAGGGCTGCATTACTTGTCCCAGGATCTGCTTCTGGTATAATTAGCAGGTGACTTCTTTCTGAGCAGACTCCATTCACTGCCATTCAACAGAAGAATCACATCAGGTCACAATTTTCCATTTCCCAAAATCAGATTATTCTGCTCTAAATCACACAGTGAATCAGCTGTTACTAAGTAATGTAGCTGAACTCTTATCAAGTCTCACCCATTTCTCCTTTTGTGTAGTTCTTCCTGCCTATGACGAAATATGTCTCCATGTCTTTCCTCCAAGATTGGCCCCTAACTGCTATTACACACACACACAGACACACACACACACACACACACACACACACACACACACAGAGCGAGAGCGAGAGCCAGAGTGAGAAAGAGAGAGAGAGAGAGACAAAGAGAGACAGAGAGAGACAGAGACAGAGACAGAGAAAGAGAGAAATGACCATAAGCAGGAGAATCTATTATATACATATACAGGCATATACACATACAAGTCATCTCAAGTATCAGTTTATATATATATATATATATATATATATATATATATATATATGTACACACACATATTTACACAGAGAAATGACCATACATAGAAACATCTATGTAAACAGCCTTATCTAACACAGGTTCTGAAAAATAAACACTGCCATGTTTCTCCCAAAGCATCCAGGTGGTGTGCAGACAGAAACTAGGTTTTTTGAACGCTCATCCTAAAGCCCGTGCATTTCTGGACTTCTCTGAGAACAAAGGATGAAACTTGGGCGAGTGTTGGTCTATATCAAAGTAATTAACAATCTAATTTGGGTAGGTGATTGCCCAGGAAAAATAAGTTATATACCATGAAAAACCACAATTCCTTCTCAACTGTTTATAGGCAGAAAAATGTGTTCATTTGTTTTTGTTTGTTTATTTATTTCTACCATCTCCATGGAAGTAAAAACCTGTCTAGGCCAGGGTTTCTGCCGGGATCTCTGGTGTGGGAAGAGCCCTCAATTCAGTACAGGATGTTCTCTCTCTCATTAACCACAACGGTGACTTGCTTATGTGTTACACTATAACACAGGTCTTCATAAAGTCTTTTTTTAACTGTTAAATTTTAATAACTTGGGTTATAGGTAGAATAGAAACAATATCTAAGTGGCATTTAAAAGGGAATCTATTAAATTTTAGGGTAACTGTGTTACATGGTTGGAAACATTATCATTTAAATCCTGCAGGGGAAAATGACCACCATATGAGAGAAGGAAAATTGTGTACTTTGGAAAACACAATCCAAGTCTAATATCATCTGTGAGAAGAAAATTCTCTGCTCATTACCAAGAAGATTGTTTTCATCTTACCTATAACTAAAGTTATTAAAGTTTGAGAACTGTAAAATGCTTAATGAGAAACTGCAGAATAAATGATAACAGCTAAGACTTGAGTTGGTATTTGCTGATGATTAACTTCAAATCTCTTTTGTAAGATAGTGCCCTGGCTTATGCAGTGCCCTCCTTGTGTGTGTACAATGACTAAATGGTTAAACCAGGCTGTAAAATATAAAGTGGATAACCATGGAGACAACAATGCTATGGGGGTGCATTTCTAGTTGGAGTCAAGGGTAGAGTTGATATTTCAGCCAAAATTGAAAACAATTTGCTTCCCCCATTTGTCCCAAGCTCCCCCCCTGCCCATTTCATTCATACAGTCAGACCAGGGTGTTCTTACTGGGACAGAGTGACAGCAACTCACCTATGACAGAAGTCATGGGAGGCACAAGTGACTGTCTATAGCCTACTGCAGTTGGAGGAAACAGACCACTGTAGACACAATTGATAGCAGATCACACTGAGATCTGTCCTGATTGTCTGCAGACTGAGACCAAATGTCAGTGTGATTACGAAAGGATATACTGGCGCTCTGATTCTTTAGTGGACAGTGGAGCTGCCAACTGATTCTCCTGCTCTTAGCTCAGACTTTGTTACCCAGACTTTCGTTTCTTGAGACCATGAATGATATGGTCCCCATGCCACTAAACAGGAAAGATCACTTTTTACTAAGACATCCTTACCACTTAGGATTCTACTTTAAAGACCCTCCTGGTCATTGCTGTAGACTGTGGTGAGACTCACTCATGGAACTTTTTAAAAATATCAGTGTCCCAAGGTCATACTCAAAGATTCAAATCTTATTAGTTTAGAGGAAGGATGGGGTTTCAGATGTTGTCAAAGCTCCCAAAGCTGTGTGTGCCAAGCACCACAGATGGGACACTTGAACTTGGAAGAGTGGCTTCCAATCTTGGCTGCACGCAGGGCTCATTTTAGGACTTCAAAAACTCCTAGTACCTGGGTCCCATTTCCAAGAATTCTATTATGTTTGTTTTCAATTACTGTCTGGCCAGCGGGATCATTAGGTCTCCTTGGGTGTGTTAAATGTGCAGTTTAGGCTGAGAGCCATTCCTGCTTTGGAGAGTGGCTGCTGAACTACCTCCACAGTTCGAGAATAGAGCAAAAAGGGTTTCTATGTCCCTTGGGAAAGCCCAGAGAGGTGTTCAGTTGGACAAGAGAAGTGTCAGCTGGCTCAAAATGAGTGTGTGTATTTGAAAGGGCCTCTCAGAACTTTTCTAGACTCAAGGGTGGTGCAGAGAGCGGGAGAGTGGCTTGCCACAAACTCAGAAAGAAAACAGAAATGCCAAAGGGCTTAGGTAGCCTTTGAGTTTCTCAAAATCCCAAAGTGAAGCACTGCAGTGGACAAGGGCTCTGCATTCTCGTGGGGGCACAGAATGAGGGGTTGGATGGGGACCTAAGAGAAGGGAAATCTTGGACAGGTGAACTGTGATCATCAGTTAAGCATCTGCTATGCTAGGTAGGAGGACCTGATTGTTATTCCATAGGCCTTAGAGCACCTTTAAAGATTTTGGGACACAGAGAGGGGAGTGTAAGGAAGGTGTTTTAAGGAAAATTAACTTAGAGAGGAGATATAGAATGGAGAGAGGCTTACAAGGAATAGTTTTAAAAATCTAAGGAAGATGTGAAGGTCTCATCTTTGTCTTATGAAGATGAGGAACATATCTTGAGGATCTATGCCCTCTCCCCATCTTGCTTGCTATGAAGGATACAACTCTAATCAAAGGCATTGTGAACTTCAGCTACTAAACTGTTAAATACAAGTGTGAGTTGGGCTGTTAGAGAAGACCTTAGATTCCCTGTATTTTCAGGTGTTACAGCTCAAATATTAAAACTAGGGTCATCCAGATAAGACATCAGTCTTTGTGAGTTCTGAGCACTGATTTAGAGGATTGCACTGGGCTAAGTGACTCCATTTTTCTCACAATCCCCACTTACTCCTCCGTAGGAGACACCAGCCCCCTACTCTATGGTTACTCCATTTTGCTCTCTGCATATCAAATGCGATGTTGGAGAAAATCTGGCTAAAACAATGGCACACAGTTTTGGGGGGAAGGGGCCAGAGAAGGTCTCATTGCTTAACACCATTTTCTTGATGCCAGTGGCTGTGGTTGGGCACAGCAGGTGCCAGCCAGCTCAGTATCAGCCAGAGGAGACAACCCTACATACTTCCAAGAGGCAGAAAGAGCACATTTTCACCATCTGCTATCAACAACCACTCTATGGTCCTTTGTTTAGTGTGTTGCAAGCATACAGTTATCCACAGCCTCAAGCCTAAGAGGGGATGGGGAAAAGAAATGGCTTTGTTAGAAAATTACTAAGGATTGACTTGCATCACTTTCCTTTAATTATGTAAGAATGTTGTACAAATCATTAGGTAAAAATTTCATGTAACTCTTCTTTCAATTAACCATGATGATGAAGGTAAAGTCAGTATTAGTGTGCAAATTCCCAGGAGAGCATCCTCTCTGCAGAATGGAATGTCTATTAACTTTCCGCCAAAATAAAGGTCACCAGACAGAAACCTCCCCCATCCAACTCTTACTTCCTTGAACATGCAATGTAATCAGGCAAGATGTGTCACACAGAGGAAACCAATGGTGCAATTATATTGAATATGCCCAGTGCATCGCGACCTGGTCCCCTATTCTCTCATGATGCTCAGAATGTCAGAGAGTAGGGCTGATTCCAAAGGCTCATGGAGTTTATTCATCCTATTGTCTTGATTTTAAAATTAGGCAATAATTCTAGGGCTTCACCTAAAACACCCAGAGTACCCAAAGCATCCAAAAGGGGCCAAAATCAGCAAAGAACCTGTTATAAGTGCAAATCTCAATCTGAAAAACCCAGCTATTTCTTAATTTTTTGAAAAAAAGGTAATATCTCCTTTGAATCTTCTTTCTTTTGTCCAACAAATTAATGTCAAATGATTTGAAGTTCTTGACTGGCATTGCTCTAACCACCAGGAAATGAGTAGAGCTTTGCAGTACTGGGGGAGGAGAGAAGGATGTGGCCCTTGGTCCTCAGTCCATGTTGACATCTAACACAAAGTTTAAGGTCCTGATGACCCCTGACTGTGGATCTAGGCAGGTAGAAGTATGGAGCATCTTCTAAATATGCTCACTTGTCATCTATTGTCCCTCTATTTAGTAGCATCACAGTAATTTTCTTTTGGAGGAAACTAACTCTTCTTGTCTCTAGTACAGATGATTTGTCTGGAGCTGATTCTGCAGACAAGTCCTGGAGCAGGAGACTTGACATAACTGACCCATTTCTTTCATCATCCACCCTGCCCAAACTTTCTAGTCCAGGGTGAAACTTTTTTTGAGACTAGTCAATAAAAATTTGTCCCTGGGAATGCAGTTAGAGTGACTGGAAAGAAACACTCTTTTCTGCGGAGATTACTAAACTGGAAGGCTGATAGTGGAATTTCTGGCTGCAATCTACAACTGTCTGAAGGGAGCTTGCTGGTGGAAGAAGGCAACATGGAAGACTGCATAGCCAAGAAGTGGTAAGAGATGGAAATCTAATGGTATTATTGAGCCTGAAAGCATCTGCACTCTCTATATTTTCTAGTTACACGAGTTGGTAACTTCCCTTTCCTGTTGCATCTAGTCTAAGTTGGCCTTCTAAAACATGTAACAAGAAAAATCTGCACACGACAATATGGATATAAGAGTAAAAATCATCCCACCTCAAGAACCTCACTAGTAGAGCAGATCTAGGCGTGATGAGGCCCAACACTGGTAGGAGTTAAAGAAAAATGTTACATATGCAACTTTAGGCACATGGCGGCCTTGGATTGGGCCCATGCAAAAGGGGACCTGAAACTTGAGCTTCTTAGCATCTTGCTAAGGACTGGTCTTCATTCTCTGCAAAAATTTTGGTAAACTTAATTTCTGTAATTCTCAGTTCCATCATTGAAAGCAAGAAGATTAGTTTATGTAAAACCTCACACAATCTTTGTTCAAAAGAAAAAAGAAGTTGCTTTAAGTTAGATTTTTGGGATATGGGTTTGGATGAAAATCTTTGTCTGGATGTACTAATGGCTCAGGATCTCAGCATCATTTTTCCTTACCTATTACCTGCAGGCCACGACACTGGCCCATTAATATTGGCCTAAGAGATGGGCCAGAGGATTCAAGGCCAGTGTTTATTTCCACCACCTTGGTAGGTGCAGAAACGAGGAAGGCAAAGGTGCCAATATAAGGAGAAAAATATCAAGCTATTTTACTCTCTTACGAAATGTTTCTTTCCCAGCTGTCTGAGCAGAGAAGCTTGCTTAAAGAATGTTTTCATACAAAATTTCTAAAATGCTGAAAATACAATAAGATTAACGGTCCCTGGAGGCTATGGCTTAAATATTTTATCTTCTTAGATATCAGTTACACTGCACTTTCCTCCAAGGATCTAAAGTCTTTTAAATATAGCATCTAATTAATCCTCTTGTCATCTGAGGATGGAGCAGCATCATTACCACGATTTCACAGGTGAGGACACAGAAGCTGTGGGAACAGTGTCAACTGGCAGAAATAGCCCAGTTGCAATCAACAGAGACCTTGGCCACACCACTGTTGACCAACCCAACAAGGGCATCATGAGGCACCCATGGTGTGCCTGTCAAACATAGAAAACAGCATTCAGACTGCAGTCAACAGTTTCCTCAATGAAATCAGGGGAGAGTCAGGTATATCTTTACCCCATATGCACAGAGAAAGGCTCAGAAAGCAGTGATCACTTTACCAAGAGATAACAGATTCAGGGTTCAGGTGATCATGTATCTAATAAATCATTTGATCTGTACATCTTCACGCACAGGCAAGCTATTTTGGAAACAACCACTTTATTAATACAGTTGGGATAAAATGGATTGTTTTCTCTCAAATGATGCAGAGTATCACTGACTTCTGTTTACTGCACAGGCATTGTGTCAGGCATCGGTCACACGTGCTCACTGCATCTCTGATTTCTAGACTGAAATGTACATACCAGGAAGCTCACGTTCTGGAGGCAGAGACCGAGCTGAAACAAACATCAAATTGGCTCAAGTGGAAGAGTGATGAGTATGAACCCACATTCTTTTCACAGTTGCTTTCTGGCCGCTGATTTTCATTTTTTAACTGCTGTGATTGTTTTAACCCTGCACTCAGCAATGTGGCTCATCACTGCAGCAATGTGGCTCTTCTTTGGGTCTGTGCAGGAGACAGATGCTTGAGGAAGGGACACTGCCATTCATTATGACTACTCTGAGTGGTCATTGCTGTCACCACTGTGTGTAGAGAGTGAAAGGTGCCCCAGAACTTCATACCATGAAATTCTCACTTTTTGACACAGGTGACAGTGTTCCCAGGAGAAGAAGGGATTGAAGGAGAAGATGACATGGACAACGAAAGATAACAGGAGAGAAGGAGATAATGGGAGAGGAGGGGAAAAAGAGAGGCGATGGTAGGTAGATTACAGATGGATGACAGGCAGATATGGAAAGGTAACAGATACATCGACAGGTGATTGGTCAATAGATGTTAGATGTATGTAAAAGGTAGGTAGGTCGCTGATAGAAAAGATGGAAGATAGATGATAGGTATAGATACAGATAGATGATTGGTAGACAAAAACAGATTTTAGCTGATAGATATACATGATAGCTACAGAGAGAAAATAGTTATACGTAGGAGATAGATACTAAATAGATGTACATGTAAGATAGGTAATAAGTATACATGAATATATTTAAATAGAAATTTTATATAGGGAGACAGATAAAGATAATAGGTGTTAGCTGTATAGACACAGATGATAAAAAGAGGATATACAGACCTAGGAGACTGATGATATAGACATGTATAGAGAGATTCTAGAGGCAGATATTGAGACATAAGAAATATACCGATACATAGGTATGATACACATATAGATTATAAAAGATTCATATATATAGAAGATAGTAGACGGCATTAGGGAGATACAAATAGAAGATAAATTGAAAATATATATCGATAGATAGATGACAGACCATAGATTGATGTATCAATAGATCAATAGAGTCATAGATAGGTAGGCAGAATATGGAAGAGCATTTATCATAGAGCAAAAGCAACAAAGAAATAAATACAAAGCCATCAAATAGAAAAACAAAAAGAGACAGGAAAAATGCAGACAGAGGTGGAAGAGGAAAAAAGGAAGCAAGAAGAGAAACACCGATCCTGAGAAGGGAGCCACTGACCCGAGTTGTAAAATGACAAGGATTGAGTGAGCAGTTTTTAATACAGATAATATTGTCCGTGTAGTCTATAAATATAAAATTAAATGCTGACCTCTCTGGTCCATGTCAGAAGTCCAAGCCAGTGTCAGCACATATTGTTTTTATTTGTTTCAAGAGAAAATAGATCAACAACATTAACCTCCCAATGAACAGAGAATTGAATGAATTAAAAAGCAGAGCCATAAATCGCACCAGTTTTATTGGCACCGTGATAAACACGCCCGCGGCTTCATGGGGAGTGGGGTCTGGGATATTCTCTCAGTACCCCACAGCAGCCTCTTCGCCACCGAGAAAGCAAGAGAGATATTAAGACCCTGGCGCTGTTCCCCCACTTCCACTGCCCCTATCCATCTCCATATGACAAAATGTCTAGTGCATGCTTTCAGAAATATTGAGAAGGAAGAGGACCTAGAAAGCAGGCAATTTGGAAAGGCCGTGGGGAGCCAGGGTACCCCCATCAGCCCATTCGCAGGCCATCTTTGACAACAGGAGTCATCATAGGACAGGTGGCAGCCAGCTGTGGGGCCAGAGAGTCCGTGGTGCTCCGGCCTGTCCCTGTCCCCTGCCCATTCGCCTGGCCGCAGCTGTCCTCAGGCCAGTTAGTTATGCACAAGAAGAGCTGCCTGCCAGGGAGAGAAACGTGTTTTATTTCCAGCTCAGAAATTCACACCCTAACTTGGACAGTTGCTAAATAAAGCATCGTTCCCCTCACAAAACCAGCTTCATGGGGACGTTTTAGCACTGACTTCATCCTGAATCTCAACAATTCCTGATTACGATGATAGAGTTGATCCCACTCATTTACAGGGGAGGACGGTCGCTGAGAGTGGCACTTCCTGCTTTGCTAGTTTGGTCTCAGGAAGCCAAAAGAGAATTCCCAGAAATTCTAGAGTCTTTTTTCTGTCTATATCTTTCTTACTTTCGGCAACTTTTTCTTAAGCAGCTATAATTCTGGAAGTAGGCAGAGTGGGCATTGAACAAGTTCTTTCGAGTCTCCACTATTCCTTTGCAGTAATTCCCTAGCTGCCATCACCAGTGGATGCAGTGATTTGGGGGAAAAAATCTTATGTGAAAGAACTGCATAAAAAAGCAACATAAATCAGACTGGAAATAATTTCCATTTATAAACAAAAGAAACGTTATACAGTATATTTATAATCCAATGGTAAACAAATTGACTAGATCATTAAAACTCAAAAATAATTACCCTTTGGAACAAATTTACAAAGCAATAAAGATTCTCTAGCTATTAAAATACTTTCAGATATGACATTATTTCACAAAGCTGTGGTTTTTTATAAAATCTGTATTGATTTATTTACATATGTTTTAAGTCTGTTAAGTCTTCCTCTAACTGTGACAAAACTTGGTGAGGGTGACCAGGGTTAGGTGGGCTCACAGACGTGATTTTCTAGCCAGCTAAGTTTAAATGCACTTAATTCGATCAGAGAGGCCCTCTCTTTGATGCTCTCTTTTTGCAAGTGTGTGCTTTGTCATGACCTGCTTGGTCTCCTAACTTAAAATTTTCTTTTATCATAAACATAGGGTCTGAGGGTACAGATCAATTGCACAGCACTTGCCTAGCAGGTGTGAAGCCAGGGATTGCAACTCCAGCACTGCAAAAATAATAATGATTATAATAAAACTAACAACAGCATGTATAGCTACGTGTGCTACGTAATTTCCTAAGAGCTCCCCCTCAGATAAACACAATACATTCCCATTGTAGAGATGTTCTATAACTCAGAGCATCGGCAGGGTGTCCACCAAACTGAGACACTCAGGGGCTCTTTAGTTTGCCCAAGCTTAGCCTATATTTATAGACAGAGGAAAAACTGCAGGACAGGAATTTAAACACACACTCTTCTCTCTTGGTCACTACACTTTACTCATTCCTTGGCCCTGCCAGGTGGTCCGCTGGGTCTCCCACCACATAGTTTTTAAAGGTCACACACATGTGCAGTGTGGCTTGCCCAGACCTGCCCTGTCCACAGCTACTGTGTGGCTTACAAGATAACTGGAGCATGGGTGACACTGGCCTCAGTCACCCAGGACTCCAGTCCTCTGACATCCTGACTAGAATTGCTGCTTACACCTGATCGGCTCTCCTAGAAAGCCACAAATGCTTTACATCAGCCCAGTGCACATCTGTGTCCACCAGATGTCACCACTTTGAGGCTGCCCTGCATCTTCTCAGTGCTCTAAGGTACCATGGGGAGAAAGCTTCTATCTAGCTCCAGGACAGTCTGATTCAACTGCAGCCCAGCATATTCCTGTGTTGTTTCCTCCATGGGAATAGCCCCCTGAGCTTTGATCTGCAGCCTCCCTGCCATAGGACACGGGACGGGGAAGAGGGACACCCTTCTGTTCTGAAGAATTCTCTTCTCTGGGTCTCCAGCCTCTACTTTTAAGTCCAAACAGAAGAACATTCACAGAAATCAACCCAAGCACAATCCTATGAATCTGTCCATTACTTTGGCAGATTTGGTCAACCACCTTTGACTTTTCTTGTGCATGAAGAATAATATTTGCTGTTGAACTATGGAGTAAATTTGCACAAGTAAACACAGTTTTCATTTTAATATCACCCGAAACAGAAATAACTATAAATCTGTGCTTTGATCTCAGTTTCATCGTTCTATCAATCTAGTTAGCTGAGGCATGGTAGACAGCCTAGCTCTGGTCACCTGGGGAGGATATATCATTCACCACGGCCTGGGCTTCAGAGACTAACCGCCCATTCCTCTGCCATATACATTTGTTGGTGTGAGGCTTAGGGAAAGTTGTTCAGTTTTGCTGAGCCTGTTTCTTTCTCCTACAAATGGGAATTCCTAAAGTACCAATTTCATGGGATTTATAAATGCATAAGTAAAACACCTGGCACATAGCAGATGCTCAAAAATTTGAGCTCCTGGATAAGGCTGGTATTTCTAGTAATGCAGGAGGAGACAGGGTCCAAGCCACAGCTCCGGCCAGTCCTAAAGGCTCTGATGACGGGGAAGGGGGTTGTTTGTACTCAGAGAAATATTTCTGAGAGCCAGCTATGGATCAGCTGACGTGGAAAGCGTGCTTCTGGCATGAACATTATTGAGAGTCTCCTGGAGAATTCATCTCTGTGTCCACTGAGTTCAGTAAGAGCATTTCCTCCTGAGGACACGGCTAGCTCAAGGCAAGTCTGCACAATGTGCGGCATCCTCTCCAAACCCTGAATGCAACTGTAAGGAGTGCAAATTCATGCTCTTCTCACTTCAAAGCACCCCATTCTATCACCCCATCCAGAAGCAAGATTTCCAATGAGGGCTGAGAAATATCACCATGAGCGAAGTAGAACAAAGACCTAAAAATGTGCAATAATTGGACACCAAGCAATATTCGCCTCATTCCAGCTAAATTTTTGTTAATTTTAATGTTTACTGGAAAAAGAGATTTTTTTTTTATTCAGATAAGACATTGGTGAGCCACGCCAAATCTTAGTCTCAGACCACCAAGGTCCAGGTTTGTTTATCAAAGAAGTGCAGTGACTTTCTTAGGGAGTAATGTTGAAATGGAAGAGACTATATTGACATAAACCTAGTTAATTTTCTTTGTAATCAATGCATCTGCATTTTTCTAGAATACTTTTTACTGCAAAAGAAGAGGTTTTCCTATGACGTGGATTGTTGACAGTGGTGAGTTTGATTAATTCAAGTGGTGTAGACACTCCAACTTGGTAATTCCAGATAAAAAGATGGAGTTTGGCACCTGTGAGAAATAAAAGTATTAATCTCCTTTATCACTCTGTTTTATATAGAACTTTTATTAACATGTGCTCATGAAGGAGGGGCAGAAGATAAAACATCCACATGTCAGCCGTTTTCTAAGGGAGACTGGCAGGGGGCTGGCCCATAGATCTTCAGAGAATGATGTTGAATTATTACCCACCATTAGGAGGGAGTGTTCATTGCTCATTTGTCTGGGATAGAAAAGCTTCTTCCATAATATTGAGAGCTAATAGCTCCACAAAGAGTAGAGTTTCGGTTCCTAAATTACCAGTATTGGCTGTGTACCAAAAGTAACCTCACCCAGCTTTCCATTTCTGCTAGAGCAGGAGAGGCTCTGACCCCAGAGCAGATGTCCCAGGGGCCGAGGAAAAAGCAGCCAAACATCAAAGCAGTAAACAAATGTCAGGGAGCCCTCAGATGGATTTCTCTGAGTTCCGAAGTCTTATCCAGTGGTTTGACATCATGTGAATTCATTTTCATATTTTTGTTTTCCTTTAGAGGATATTTCTAACCCATGTCCAACCTAACCAATGACTGAGTGCTCCAAAATGAAGGAGATTACTTTGAAACCAGTGATGCCCCTTCTGTTGGGTGGAGGCAGGTGCTTTTATGCCGCTCTGTTGGTATACATTTTCTTCCTGTCCCTGTGGGCGACTGAGATCTCCCCCAGAGAAGACAGGACTCCAAAGACAGGCAAAGGTGACTGGTTCAGGTATTGATCAGTTCTGACTCACATAAAACCTTTCACCTCCCTCGGAGCACAAGGACCATGGTCAACGTCTGATATTCCATGTGGAGATAAACTATGGGTATAAAAAATCTGCATCCATGACAACATGGGCTATGATCTCATTCAATTCCCCATGCTGAGCAGAGAGCAGCTAGCGAGAGTTCACTAGGGATGCAAGAACAGCAGTCTGCTAGGCGGGCCAGGGGACATGTGACTCTGGGGCCATCACACAGTCCTGTTGAGCATCCTCCCTTCCCAGGGCTGGCTGGGAAAAGTGCAGAACCGGATGCGAGCCATTGCTGGAAGGGAGCTGACCGTGGCCATCACCATTTACTATGCAGCTTTCATGTTCACCTGTTGTTTCTCTCTCTCTCTTTCCCTTACCCTCTCTCTTTCTTTCTCTCTTTCACTCTTTTCCTTTCTTGTTCTTTATCTCTCTTATCCTTCAGTACCTGAGATTAAACCCAGGATCTCAGCACGAGACTACAATCGCAGGCTTTTTATTTTTCATTTTGAGACAAGGTCTTCCTAAATCGCATGTTGCCCGGGCTGGACTTGAACTTGTGATCCTCCTGCCTCAGGCTCCCATAGTGCCAGCATTATAGGCCTGTGTCACCATGTCCTGCTCTCCACATTTCTTTACTCTGCCCTCCTGGTTGTACAGGTGAGGATGGGCCCAGGAGGAACCAAAGCCACATACTAGAGCAGAACACTTTCTATGACCAAATCCCTCCTAACACAGTGGGACAGCAGCTCCCCGTCCATGCGGCAGCCCTGAGAGCTGGCGGGCAAGGAGCACCCTGTCCGATGATAAAGCGGGGACCTAGAGGTTGCGTCTCCTTTGGGTCTCCACTTCAAGTCCTTACTAAGACATTCATACTATCTAGGCAATGCATATAACCCAAAACTTAGGAAATGGCAAGATCAGGTTTATAAACCATGGTTGATTTCAAATGTTTACTCTTATCAATTAACATCTTTAACAAAGACAATTGTAGTACAGTATTACTGTGATGATTATAGGATTTATTCAATCCATTGCATGTCACAGGCAGTGTTGGCTGCTGATGGTTCCTGTGGTTAAAATCAGGGTAATGATGTCAGCAGTGCTGTCTGTCACTACACACAGACTCCAGTGGAAGGTGAGGCAGACCCTTGGTGTGCCTAGCTGTGACTGGAAGAGTGGCACCACATCTGGTTCCTCTGACTCCCAGGCTCTTGGGTTTTCTACCACATCAAGACCAATAAGCTGCCAAGCCAGGTGTTGATGGCACACACCTGTAATCCCAGCACTTGGGATACTGAGGCAAGAGGATTGTCTCAAGTTCAATACCAGCCTAGGCTACACAAGGAATTCAAGTCCAGCCTGAACTATAGAGTGAGATCTTGTCTCAACAAACAAACACACAACAAAAAGGACAAGTGACCAAATAATCCAAGTGGACAACTGCATACCTGGGAGTGTTCATGGGAGGGAATTCGTCTCTGTTCACAGGCAGCATGGCCACCATATATAGCTAAGCAGATGCTGCCTTCATTCCAAGGAGGAAATAATTGAGTATGAATGATAGGACAGCTGCAAAGCATTCTGGTAGGAATCAAGGCCCAAGATATCCACAGAGTGTGATCAAACTGTTTGATGAATATTTAATTTTTTTAAAAAATATTGTATTAAAAGACATACTGTCATTATCTCCATATTTTGAACATCCTCATCCCATCATTCTTGTCACTTGCCAAAGCAGACCTGGCAGTCCTTTTTCCTGAGTGTCTTTATGAGATTTGATTTAAAAAAACACTGTGACTGCTGCTGTTGAGTGCTATTTCAGTGAAAAGACAAGACCCTAAAGGTGTTAGGCTGCGTCCTCATCCACTTAACCAGCAGATCTGGCACTGTGTGACCTCTGAATCTTCCTCAAAGTCAAAATGACCGTGAAAGGTAGACATTTTGAATTAGCGCAGGATATTGAAGAATGCAGGACAGTGCAGCGAAAGATACTCATGAAAGAGGACTTCCAGAACTGCTTCAGAAAGTGGCACAAGTGACAGGACAAATGTATTTGAACCGAGGAGGAGTGTTTTCATGGGAGATTAATAGGAATGCATCACACTGTGACAAATTTTTAAAGCATAAATATGCACCATGTTTTCCACTCTCATTATTTGTGAGACAAGGCTGTCGGACCCTTTTCTGTCTCCACTGTGGAAGCAATCTTGGAGGAAGGGAGGGCTCTGCATCAGGTCACTGCTGTGCAGAAGGTGACCTGAAAATTGTTCGTGAAATTCTTGTAAGGAAACCTTCAAGAAGTCTCCAAGGACATGAACAAGAGGCAGCCTGAGAACTCTAGGAAGGTCTAGCAGGATGTCTTGAACACTTTCGGGGGAAAGAGGACAAAGATGGGATAATATGGGCAGTCTCACTTGTCCAACCCTCATTTCTTCTCTGGTCACAAAACATATCTGAGTTCTTAGGAGACACCAGTACCTTCCTCCTTTTTCTGGTCTTCGTGGTTTTGAAGGGTTGCCACTATCCTAGGCTTAAGGGGAGTCATTGAGAACATTAAAGTGCACCCCATTACACTTTAGGTTACAAAACAAGTGTTCTCTACTTTAGGAACTTTTCTTTTAATGCCCTTTCTCAGCCAATGGTCCCAGAGGACCAAGAAAAGTTAATTGATACTAAGATGTTAATGACGAACAACTGAGTTACACAATAGACCTCAGAGAATCTTAATAACAAAGGTGTATTTAAGTCATGAACTTTGTTGTGAGATCCTGTCCCAAATTCCCCTCTTTGTGCCTGTGTGACTTTGAACAGAACAAAGAATTTAGCCTCCCGTGGCACTAGTCTTTCTTTGCAAACTGAAGCTGGTAACATCTACCTCTTTGATATCCACATGCTTTAGATATTTAAGAGTTTAGCAACCTAACTTGTAGCCAATGGGTCATCTGGACAGGAAGTGATCTTGGCATCTGTAGCAATACCTGCCAATTTCTTGCCTCTGCCCACAATCTAGGTGACCCCGTTCATATCTTTCCTTTTGTTCCCCCTCTCCTTCCCTTCCTGTGGCTATGGTGAGAATCTTGGGATTTTTTTTCCTACACTTAACAGATTTTTTTTCACAGGTCAAGGTGGTTGCAGGTCTAGGATTTTCCTGCCATATAGGGCGAACCAGTACAGCCATAGAGTGACCCCAAGGGTAGCTGCTGAGGGACTTATTCCTGAGCCCTGGGGTTCATCCAGATGTTTGCTGAAATGGGATACTTAAGGAACTGAGTACTCAATCCATTTAGATGTTCTGATGGGCAGTGTTTATGACCTCTCCAAATTCACAGGTTGAAACCCTATCTCCAAAAGTAATGATACTCAGAGAGGGAGCATTCAGGAAGTAACTAGGGTTAGACTAGTTCAGGGATTTAGGGCTCCCATAGTGAGATTAACATGCTTATAAAAGGGTAGGAGCTATGGAAGTTTTCACTGTGCTCTCCACCATGTGAGAATATACAGAAGAGAAAGCATCCATCAATCAACCAGGAAGTGGGTCCTCAACAAACCTTCCCTGTGTTTTGAGCCTGGAGTCCCCAGCCTCCGTAACAGAGAAAAGTAAACACGCACTATTTAAGTTGCCCAGACTATAGTACACTGTGACTCTGGCACCGGACACTAAGGTTATCTTCCATCTCTGGTATCAGTCTACGCCTCCTCTTAACCACATAGTTAAAAGAGTGAGTAGGTATCAGTTCTTGCTGCATAGCAAACTTCCTGAAGCATAAAGAAAATGAGTTGAAAACCAATTATCTTGCTCCCTATCTGCAGGCCAGCAGTTTGAGCTGGACTCAGCCAAGCAGCTCTTTGGCCCTGGGCTAGGCTCACTCATGTCTGCAGTCAGCTGCTAGGTCATCAGAAGAGTGGCTGGTCTAAGATAACTTCCTGTGTCACTCTACACAGGTCTTCATTCTCCAGCAGGCTGCCTGGGCATGTGGATATGGGCTTCATGAGATATGAAAACACAAAGCAAAGGAAGCAGGGGCTTTTGAGGCTCACACTGAAGGTACACATTGCTTCCACACTGTTAGCCAGAGCATCTCTCATGAGCTTCTCAGGTGGATGAGATGGAGGAGATGCCCTTATTGATGGAAATAATGGCAAAGTCACATTGGAAAGACAGAAAAAAAGGGAGTGGTAGACAACACTTGGTCATTTTTGCAAACAATCATAACACAGCTACTGGGCCCTGTATTTCCCAGGGCCTGGATAACTACCAAGAGTCCTAACTGAGTAGGGTAGAGCCAGATTTTCCAGTGATTCTGCCCCCCACATTCTCTACCTTTTTGTTGCTGCAGTAACACTGCTATTTCCCCCAAACATGAGAAAACCATTTTGCTCTGTTACGTTTTCCACTGACAGTTGAGAATACTTTTTTTTTTATCCATTTATGGGTGCAAATTAATGAGATGACAACAGACTGAAACCAATGACAACTGCTAATCTGTAAGCAAAAACAAGGGATGAGGAGCCGAGAGCAGTACAGCTGTTTTATTTTAATTGAGAAATGATTTTATGTTAGAAACACTCAATATTCTTAGCAAATTAAAAATAATGAAGTGAATTGATACCAATGATATTTTTTTTTGCTCACTATCCCTTTGTAAATCTATTTCTTCACACAAATTGACAGGTCTAATTGATACATACACTATTATTCCTCATTAGTAGGCTGAATAAAATAATTCTTGATTAAATTTATTGCAATTTACCCATCCAGCATAATGTTTGCAAGCTATAAAAGTCAATCAACGGGAAACTTGGGGAAGTCAATGGCATTATTACATTTTATATAATGCAAAAGTGCCCTCCTCGCCCTGATGAGAAGGAGGCCATCAGAAGACCCCCAAATGGGCAACCCATGAAGAAGAGGAACTCTAACCCCATGCTATTTTTTATAGACATCATCAAGGGTCAAACCATTACCCCTCTGTGCAGCTGGCCTGGGCTCAAGCCATCCCTGCTCTCCTGACTCAAGCCCATCCACAGCCTGGCCTCTATTCCATAATGGCTTTAACCTTTGGTGACCTCCAGGGGTCTTGGGCTGTCAGTGAAACCTGGCACCCACACCTGTCCTCCCTCCCAGCTGGATATCAGAGCTGCCAGAGAGAGGAGGAGAAAAGGAATCACATCAAAGCTCTGTAGAGCTTTTTAGCCACGAGCTGTCTATCCCAAGGTGTGCTTTTCACAGGAATCCCTGAGTCTGACTATCCTCACCAGTGTCTGTAATTTGAGAAGAATTTTTATATCCAGCTCCATGGATATGTTCTGTTTGGCCCATCAGTATTTTTTAGTGTATGAATTAGCACCATCCTTTAAAAACTTGGAGATTGCTCTTGTTTACTCCAAGATCCTCATGGGAAGCAGGAATGTTTCAGCCTACTGGACCATTTTTTAATACGGATCTGAGACAAAGCTGTGCTCTTGGGTGAGTGCATGTTTCCTATTCCATATTTTCTTTCATTCTGCCCATTTTACTGCCTTCCTTGTCCTGCAAGTAAGACAGCGACCCTTGTAGAAGATGGTCTTTGAGAGCTCAAGACACCCATCCTTCATAGAGTCTGCATTGTTTCTTTCTGACTGTACTCTGAGCTGGGCTGAAGTAGTGGTTGCTTGGCTCCTGACTTGGCAAGCCTGTCCCAACACCCTAGATGACACCAATATACTCAAATGGCTTTTCTAGAGACTCATCCCTTTCTCTGGTCCCCATCCAAGCCATGGAGCATTTCACCTTCTCAGTCTCCTTCATCATCTGTCAAACACAGTCCTGACATGCCCTGTTCTCCAGGTCCTGTTTTCCAGGCTATAAGGTATGAATATGTGCTTTGTGGCAAGGTCCTGGTAATAGAGAGGGGCTTTCTGGACTCCTGGCACCCTACATTTCTACCTGAAGTAGTACCCTGGTAAGGATAGGCACAGAGGTAGCTATTTTTATGAGCTGCACTTCAGTTAACATTTTCAATTAGACTAAGAGATGCAGCTCCAACATCATACGCGTTCAGAAAGTGGTTTTGAATTTGGATTATACAACCATCTTCCTGCTCATCCCAGTTAGTTACTTATCCCTCTCAATAGAGGACTTTTTTCTCAGATCATCAACATATTTTTGGAACTATACATCAATCACCAGTCTTCCAATTTTTAGAAGGAGTTTACCTAAAGCCTGGCCAAATGCCAGGAACTGCCCAGCTATCTTATCCAACCTTAACACCAGCTTGAAGGTAAGTCCTCCTACTATCGTCGCTAAGGGACTGTGCCTAAGTTTCTGAACCGTGACTCTCAAACTGATGTCATCTTGCCCCAGTAACCCTGGAAGGGGAAAACAATGGTCCAGCATATCTATTCATTGATCAGGAAATTGAGTGAAATACTCAGGGCAAAGTGACAGAAAATGTATGTAATATATTCTCTCTCCTGCAGGAACATATCTATTTAGAGAGGTAAGTTTCAGTCTTGGTGCTATGGTGCTATGATTGATACACTCTATCAACTTGGAAGTTTAGAAGTTTAACTTAGAGGGAGCCAGAGTTCTTATTTGTAAATATCCTAGTCCTTTACAAGAGGAGGTTAAGCCGAGGAGGTGTGGTCTATATACCACCTAAAGGAGGAAAAGAAGCTTGATCTTCCTCCATTTTTTCTCTGGCTGCTTTTGCTGGCTGCTCCCTTGAAGAGCTATCCCCGTGCCATGTCATCCTGCCTCAGAGGAGCTGATTATGGACTGAAGCCTCCACAAATAGCGAGTTAAACAAATCCTTCCTTCCTTCATTTTGGAGTGCCAGGTATTTTGTCTTCACAATGAGAGAAAGGTAACAAAGACAGAATTTGGTACTGGGAGTGGGGCCGTTGCTGTGACTATACCTGACCATGTGGTTCAAGAGCTTTTGGGAATGGTTTGTGGGAAGATCACAAACAGTAAGCTAAGTAAAACTTTCTTCCCTTCATTTTGGGTGTTGGATATTTTGTCCCAGCAATGGGAGAAAAGTAACCAGGATATATGGTTTAAATATAATTTATCCACAGCAAATCTCATGTTGAAATTTAATTGCCAAAAAATAGTACTGAAAGATGGTGGGGCTTTAAAGATATCTTGACCCTCCCTCATGAATAGATTCATACTGTCTTGGACTGAATGAGTGTTCTCCCAAGGCAGGATAAGTTTCACGGGAGGGAGTTACTCTGAAGCAAATAAAGTACAACCCATGGGTTTGTCTCTTTGCCTGTGCTTGTCTCTACATTCTCCTTTTTCACCCTGAGTGGAAGGAGTATGAGACTCTTTTTTTTTTTTTTTTTTTTTTTTTTTTTTTTGCATTTTTCCTTATCGGTACCAAGGATCGAACTCACGACTGCCTGCTTGCAGGGCAGACGCTTATGCCGCTGAGCTAAATCCCCAGCCCCAAGTATGAGACTCTTACCAGAAGCCAAGTAGATGCTGGCCCCATGTTCTTGGAACTCCAACTGCAAACCAAAATTTACTTCTTTTCTTTACAATTTGTCCACTCTTGGGGATTCTATTATGGCAACAGAAAGTAGGCTGAGTCAACTGGCAATAAATTAAATACAAAATCATTTTATATAATGAACAAGAAGCTCAAAAGAGGGGAAGGTTGGGAAAGGAGGTAATAAGGGAGGCCCCAGGAAGAGCTAAGTGTTAGTAGGACCCTGGAGATGGATGAGGCTCAACCCACCTCCACTCCCACGTGGATGGCGTTCACTCTACTCCCCCAACATCTCTCATATTTATCACTTGTTATTGGAACAATGGTCACAGGGCCATCAGTTTTGTCCTGTCAGCTTTGTCCTGCCAAAAAAAAAAAAAAAAAGAATATTTGGTAGAAGCTATGACGAAGGGATTCCGTATGAGGGCGGAAGTTCCCAGAGTTGCAGCTGTTTGCCCAGGTGGCTGCTGAGGGCTTTCTATCACTGGGGGTTTGAAGAAGTCTGGTGCCCTCTGGGAGACTGTAGAGGAGGCTTGAGTGCATCTCAAGGTCCCTTTGCCTGAGGTTCTGAGATTGTGGGAGTTCTCTGGGGCTTGGGAAGAGCAGAGACCATCGCAATGAAGGAGCCATAAAAGCAAAACAGTAAGTAACAGTTCTTAGGTGATAGAAAGGAAGTTCCAGATACAAGACACTGTGTGTACAACTAAATGTAATCAGGCAGTGAAACAGGAGAGAAGCATGGGTGCAGGTAAGCAGGGAAGCACACCAACTTCTGTGCCAGGGACTGTGTGATGTGTGCTCGGCAGTCCACGGAGAATACCAAAGTGTTGGCAATCTGAGGTCTGACAGGCAATCCCGCCTGCAAGGTCTACGAGAACAGGTACAAAGAGCAACTCGTCTCTTCTCACACACAAAGGACTGCTCCCCCTCCCATTCCTTCTCCTCCTCCTTCTCTTCTTCCTCCTTCCCTTCTTCTTTCCCTCTCTTTCCCTCCTGGTGCCAGTCTCAGAGAAGCACTCAATCATACAAGCTCAAACTTCACACCTGGGAGACAGCACCACCTTCCTGCTGTGCACCATTCCTGCCCCTACTCTGTGTCCTGTTCTCCAAGATGCCCTGGTACTGAATTATTGTTCTTCTCTTTGTCCCCTTGGATGTGGTCCAAGCCATTATCACTCAGTCACAAATGCCACATATGCAGGGGCTGCCCTGTCTTGTTCACTACTCAAGGCTCAGTACTCTACAAAAATGCCTGATACCCAGTACTCATAATAATCACATAGTAATTATGTGGTTTTTCACATTGGGCACTCGTGTAGTGCCACTTACGATCAATGCTCTGTGTGAAGATGCTCACACAGCAATTCTCTGGAGGTGAATATTATATTATCATTTCCACACAAGAAGAATGAGGCTCAAAAGAACCTTGCTGAGGGTCCCAAGGCTAGCAAGTCCCAGAGCCAGCACTGGAGACCAGGCCTGCTATAGCTTCTCCAAGTCTGGTTCCTTGATCCTTGGGGTATGTCATGTCTGTGGAAGCTCAGTGGATCTGTGCTGAGGAAATGAATGGGTAAAGCACACTCCCATCAGTCTCCTTGCTTCTGGCTGTGTTCTTTCTGAATCCTTCTTCCTGCTGAGGCTACCACATAGATCTGCAGGCATGAATCTATTTTTGTCTCCTGCTTAAAATCTCCAATGGGTCCTCAGGCCTGAGGTGGCCTCTCAAGACCTAGGCTCCTCCTCTTCATCTCCTCCTCTCTTCTCTCTGTCTTCAGCTACACCAAACCTTTCACAGAGTCCTAGAAGTTTGCCTATGTTGTTTCTTGCCATTGCACAAGCTCCTCTATCACTTCCGAGCAACTAGGAGTTGTGATTAAAATATCTGGTGAATATTTAATTTTTTTAAAAGTTACTATGATAAAATACATTACCACTAATCCCCTTAAAAATGCTTCCCTTTGTTTCAAATATACCTATTGCATCATTACTGTAATTTCTGAATCACTTCTGGAAGTCCTTTTTCATGGGTGTCTTTCTGAGATATGATCAAAAATATAGTGACTGCTGCTGTCCAGTGCTACTCAAAGTAAAAGCAAGGTCATGAAATCATTACTGTGGGTCCTCATCCACTTTATTTTCTGAATCTGGCACTGTGACTTCTGGCTCTTCCCCAAAGTCAAAATGGCCATGACAGGTAAATGTTTTTAATTCATTGAGGCATCAAGGCAATCATAACAGCACAACTAGAGATACTCATGAAAGAGGATCTCCATAACTGCTCCAAGAAGTGGTAGGAATGATGGGATAACTGTGTTCAGAGCAAAGGGAAGTATTTTGAGGGGGATTAAAGCAATATGCAATTTATTTAACATCTTAAATTTAAACATTCACCCTATTTGTCGATCACTGGTTACTTTCTCTATTCTAGCAGATTAGAAGCTCTCCAATGAGATGCCCCATCCTTGAGCCCCATCCTATTATCCTGGTAGAGCTCCCCTTCAGGAGGGTGTTTCACATTGCTATGTCTAGCAGGATCAGAGTAGTCAGAGACTTTTGTTCACTGCAACGTTAAACTGTCAGATCCTTGAAGCATGACCTGTATTTTCTTCCTTCCCAGTCCCCCTCTTGTCATCACAGTGACTAACCCAAAATTATCATTGTCTCCATCAATCCCTCTTTGTTCTGATGAGTTAACTCAATAAAATTGTTAGTGAACAAAGCAAATACATAATTTAAGTGGGCTACAAGGTCAGAAAAGCATCTCATGACCCTTGATGAGACAATATGACCATATAGGTAAATGAATGATTTAAAACTTTAATGAGCAGCAGAATCACCCAGTGGACTTAGTATGATAGATGCAAGAAAATGATTCAGGGATGAGAGAAGTCTGGAAATGTACATTCTTATAAATTTCCAAGGGATGTTTGTGTAGTTGGGCTAGGCACCACACTTAGAGAGGTATTGTTTTAGAAGATTCTGAAATGTCTTCTGAAAGAAAAGTAGTACCCAGTAAGACTGGGATGAAATGCAGAAAGAAAAATAAAAATATGGTATAGTCTTCTGTTTTGTCTCATGTTTAAAATTCATCAACGCTTCATATAAAGTGTGCTACCTGAAAAAAAAGTAGTTTGCGGAGTCAGCCACACCCAGTTCAGTGTCAATATTTATGTGAAGTTCAAGTTTGTTGCTGAATTATTAATCTGTCTTGCCATGGATGTACTGACTCAGAATGCCCACATCTGGTCCTTGGCTCTGGACTCCAGATGCCCAATCATAGAACACAGGTGTTTCTTAGATTCTCCATGCCATTGGTCACCAAAAGCTGAGTAAGTGACAGTGCAAATAGCAATGACCCCTCCTCATCATCACTGGGAGCAGCTCCAGCAAACCAATGGCATTCTCCAAACACCACGAACAGGGAAGAAACAAACAGATTAATCTCTGAAATTTTGATACCCGTTCCAGACACAAGTAGCAACAAACTTAGCGATAAAGCTGTCAAAATATGTTCCACAGCCTCATTGGCAAGAGATCTGGACACACGAAAGAAATTCAGCAAAACCAAATCAGTTGCCAAACTGGGAGGTTTGACAACGT
Organism: Cavia porcellus; assembly: GCF_034190915.1. Classification (NCBI taxonomy): domain Eukaryota; kingdom Metazoa; phylum Chordata; class Mammalia; order Rodentia; family Caviidae; genus Cavia; species Cavia porcellus. The sequence goes on along the minus strand of NW_026947490.1, from coordinate 40,393,495 downwards.
GTTCAGGAATACATTTAGATCAAAACAGGAACACGTCCAAAGGAGCAAGTGTCTCCATAAATTATTATGGAATGATTAGAAATAATTAGTCAGTGATTTCAAAATATTATATATATTTTTCAGTGGTATTGAGGGGACGTGTTATATAACGTGGGATTTTATTTTTACACGGGGTTTTTCTTTTTTTCTTACTGCTCTCCAGCAGTTTTAAGAGATGGGGGCCACAGATATACTATTGCACCATGCAAATCACTGGAGCTTAAAAGAATGCCTTCAGGCAGCAGGGTGCCTTTGTGAAGCTTCTAATGGGAAGGAAATGGCAAAAAGAGAGTCGCCTTCCCTTCTGGGAATAAGCCACGGGGCTCATCTCTAGTTGCTGCTCCTAAATTAGAGTTTGCTATCAATGGAGCTCCAGAATGTGCTTTCAGAAAGGCCTCTGCCAGGTTGTGCCAGCTAATAATTTTCATCTGCAGTGTCCCCCAAAAGTGTGGTGTTATAGGTTGGTCCTCAGGTGAGTGCTACTGGGAATTGGTGAAATCTTCAGGAGGCAAGGCTGGTGGGAGGAGATGCGGGGGCTCATGACGACCTATTGTGACTGCAGACCCTTCTTTCTCTCTCTTTGCTTCTCAGCCAGCCATGAGGTGAACAATCCTCCTCTGCTGGGCACTCCTGCTTGATGTGTACAGACCCAAAGCAACAGGGCTAAACAATCATGGACTAAAACTTCTAAAATATGAACCAAAATAAACTTTTGACTTTATTAAGATGATTTTTCACAGGTATTTTGTTACAGTGACAGAAAGCTGACTAACACAGGTATAAGTGCTGGAAACTTGATTCCCAGTGTGCTATGGGAGACAGGACCTAGTGGAACGTGGTTAGGTCACACTCAGAAAAGATTAATGTAGTTCTCAAAGGATGCTGGTTAATTCTAATAAGAGTGGTGCTTTGTTACAAGAAAAGCAAACCTGCTTTTTAAATCCCTCTCATTTCCTGGTTTGCCATTTGATTTCTGCCAGTTGCATAGTCACCTTGATGCCATCAGCAATGTTGTGATGTAGCCCTCATCAGAGTCAGCCAGATGCTGGCCCGATGCTTTTGAATCTCCATAACTGTGAGCTAAATAAACATCTTTTATAAAATACTCTGCCTTCAGTATTCTGAGACAGTTCCAGAAAATGGGCTAATACAATCCATGAAGTTGGCTGAACTAGTCTCCAAGTCGGCTGAGGCTTGGAGAAGTAGAGGGACATAGTCAAGTTCACACAGAACTACCAGCACCAGGCTGATTTCTTCAGTCAGAGGGCACTATTCCTTTCCTGGTTCTTCTGCAGAAACCTCATTCCACAGGCAGCTCCTGGATCTGAATTTATTCCCACTACTGTGCCATGCACAAGATTACCTATTTAGGCAACAGTAGAAGTATCATGGGCTCTGTTCCTTTGGCTAGCCTCAGAGCCTTCTACCAGACCTGAAAAAGGCACCCCAAATGAAGGAACCTCATGTGTTAATGATATTCCTTCAAATCTTGGAATTTTGGGAGGGCAGCTCTGCAAAGACCCTTCCTCCTCACCTTATGAAGGGGTGGAGGCAGCCCAGCACCATCTTCTTTACAGGGCAGGGAGAAAACCTCAGCCACTTGCGCATAAGGAGCCCCCCAGGGCATGGGGAAGTAACCTGCATTCCTTCAATTTCCTCCTCATGAATTAAGACCTAACATCCTGCTAAGGAGTATTAGCTTTTAAGTTGCCATTAAACCAAATAATTATATTTATCCATTTGTTTTAATTACAGAGCACAGCAAAGCATATGTGTGAATTAGCCTAAAAAGCCAGCATGCCCACCTGCTCCAAAGGGCGCTTTCCAAATTGTGACATGAGGAAAATATTAAAATTAAATCTACTGTTCTAGAGTCTCATTTGAGGAGGGAAAGAAGAAGAAGAAGAAGAAGGAGAAGGAGGAGAAGCAGGAGAAGCAAAAGGAAGAGAAGGAGAAGGAGGAGGAGGAGGAGAAAATGCAAGACTCCCAACAGAGAAGCAGGCCTTTACAGTTACGGCCTTTTACAAGATGATCCTGAGCTATGTTCCCTGTCTCTGAGGAAGGCACCAGCATATAAAATGGTAGTGAATTTGCATTACTTCCAATCCATCATTCTCTGGGTATGCAGGAAAAACCAGGGGACCCGCTGCAACAAAGCTCAGCCTTCGTGTTGACAGATTCTTATTTAAGTGACTATGAATACAACAATTCCACAAATAATTTGTCAAGTGTGTGGCTGAACTGGCTCTGAACCCTGATAAATACCGACTCTCCTTCTGCTACAAAAGCAGCGTGTTTTGTGTGCGGACACCATGGAGCAGGCACAAGGATTTAGCAATCGATGCTACTGTATTTCTCTCCTTTTTTGTGGTTTAACAAAACAAAACAAGAAAACAAGTTTTAAGAGAGTCTTTTCTCCCCCTTCAGCGTTAAGTACCTGGGGTGATAATGCTCTGGGATTCTGCATCACATACTGTAGGACGACAGACAGGGATCCCTGGCTTCGTACTTGGATGGTGCAGTTGGGTCATCTTAAGCCTTGGGATCCGCCAGCAGTTGGCCTCAGTGCTGCACCTGGCAGTGAGAATCCTAAACTGCAGGGCCTTGGTGACTGTGGGCAGCTGGCACCACAGAGAGGCCTTGCCGGTTAGTCCTGTTGTTTAAGACATGCATGGGAGACAAGGCAACAAGTCCCCTTGAACAAAACGTAAATCTAATCATCTTTGAAGACTGCAATATACACCTAAATGTCTCTTGCAGATGTAATTTACTATGCATTATTAATTTATTTTTCATAAAGCTCCCCAGCTCTGGAGAGGGTGAGTGAGAGCACCGAGCCTCTCCGATGATAAGGCTCGTTTGTCAGGGGAAGGCGGGTGCAGGCACAAAAACAATTTCCCTTCTTCCAGCCCCATCTAGGAGAATGCATACACTCTTCTCGGGGAAGGAAGCCTCCCACAAACTAGATTATTCCAGACGTTTTAATAAAGTACTGACCTCTAATGGGACATGAACACTCCCGCCCAACTTGCAAAGTGGTGAGGTGGCTTACCAAGGCTGGATGGCTGGCCGTCAGAAGGGGCACCTGTATCCATGACACCAATACTTTTAACTGTGGGATGGGGATGTCTATAAAAATCATTAAGAAACAATTAGCTCATTCTAACATAAAATGCTAATTATTTATTGTTTATAAAGCAATTTTAAATAATGCAGAGGCTCATGCAGTTGGGCCATCATGATTTTCCAGCCATTAACTTAACCAGAATTTGCATTTTGGGACTCTAGCCAGTGACTTACACGCGGTCCTTAAGTCATTTTTCAAACACCCTGTCCTATCTTAATCTATTCATCATTAATCACATTTGGTCACTTTACATAGAGAACACTATTCAGATGAAAGATAAAAGAAATACATTAATAAAACTAAAGCAAGTTGGAATACTTCAAAACAGAAGGTAGAGGATGAATATGGTTATCCAAGCAATTTATACAGCATGCACTTAGTTCTAAAGTGGGACTGGGGAAGCTGTTGCTTATAATTTAAAAAGGGACAGTAGGAGGGGGGCTGGGCTTTCGGTGTGTCAAATGCTCTTTCTCACTTGTGGCGTGAAAGCATGTGACCAGGCAGGTTCCAGGGCAGCTCTATCCTCCCACCGTCCCACCAGGATGATCTACCACCATCCTGGGTGGTAGATCAACAGAGCCTGGCAAAGTTCATGAAGTTCCCCAACCCAGATTTCTCCCACTAATGAGCACAGTGTGGAGAAGGTAGACTAGAGGCTGCATAAGGCAGAGTCCCAAGAACACTTGCGTATTCCTGTAAAGAGCTGATGCACATCCTTGGCATTGTTGCTCCAGGTGCCTTGGGGGTCACAGCGAGGCCATGCTGGATGCCCTCATGCCAGCAGAACCTCTCTGACCACTCATGTCCAGGGTACATCCCTGAGGCATAGTTGGCTCAGTGTGGACTCCTGGGCATTCTGGGCATCATCCTTTTCCTAAAGACTGGACACAGCACAAAGTTTTAGATTTCTTCTCAGACCTAGGGGCAGAGGAGAGAAGGATAGGAAAAGAAAAACGCAGGAGAAAAGCTGATGTCCCAAGGAGGGTAGGCGAGGGGGGAAGCTCAACCTACTACTACTAGAATATCCACAAAGAACCACATGACTTTCTGAGCCAGATGGCGTAAAGGCAATTTGATGAGGTCTCTTATAGCAGGGTGGCAGACCCATGAAGCAGTTACTTAGGACTGACCCCCTAGTGTCTTGTAGGACGTTTTCGGATAGAGAATGTGCCCCTCAAAGATTTCTACTACACAGATTGTGGAGAAGGGAAACAACTTTTGGAATTTTTGGTGACTCGGTGTCAAAATCCTATCTTCACAGGATGAAGGCTGAGTTCTCGCTCAGCAAGAAGAGGAGATTATTAACCCAAAACTAGATGTCACTAATGCTGGGACCAATCATACTCTGGCAAGTAAATCTGAAATCCAGCTTGTGGGCATCATGAAACCCAATGGTATCAACATCTGAGGTATAACGTTAAAAATACAGTGAATAAATTGAGAAATGTACCATAGTAAAAGGCACATTCTCATTAATTCCATCAAAATAGTCCCCCTAGCTTCAAATACCCATATCCCATCATCCGTGCCACTTTCTGAAACAGTTGTGAAAGTCCTGGTTTGTAAGTGTTGAGCTATTGTGGCTGCCTTGATGTCCTGGACCAGTTCAAAACATTAGACTCTCACGGTCACTTTGACTTTGGGGAAGACCAGAAAGTCACATGGTACCAGATGCAGTGAATAAAGTGGACAGGTATAGTGTTTTTATTTGACAAAAATTATCACAAGCAGTTGATCAGTGAGGAGTGAGCATAAAAAATGGTGAACATTAAAATTCAAAAAGTTACTACAGTAAAAGCGTATTGCAATTAGTCCTCCTGCAAATATTCAAAACACTTCCCCTTGCTTCAAACAGACTTATCTCATTGTTCTTGGCAATGTATCTTTTGCTATAATGTGCTTTTTCTTTAAATTTAGACTTTTAAATTTAGGTATTATTGAATCACTCTTGTGTCCTGTATATTGGATATAAGAGTGATGGGGCTGACAGTAGCCAAGTAGACAGAACACCTTATTAAAGTGCCTTTTGAAAGCACAGGGCAATTGTGAAAAGTTTGGAAGCAGAAGAAAAGGTGTATGCACAGCATAGCTGGTCTATAGTTTTCAATAAGCACAGTAAAATGTGATGCATGTCTTTTAGTCCTCATCGGGGTTATCATGGCCATGAAAGCAAGTCTTTGAGGATGACACTCTGAATCTGTTTGCTTCACCTCTATTTCTGGCACGTATAGCAGCTCCTGGCACAAGGTAAGTCTTCTATGCTCTTGGCCACACAGGATATTAAAATTAAATACGATGGAATGGTTGATGACTTATTGTGTTGTTGTTATTGTTGATTTTCTTTCTTATTAGGAATTGAACCCACATATGCTAGGCAAGTGCCCTATCATAGGGTTATAGATGTTTTTGTTATTTTTATTTTGAGTCAGGGTACTGCTATGTTGTCAGGCTTGCAGTGAACTTGCAGTCCTCCTATGCCAACCACTGGGGTAGCTGGGAATGCAGGTGTGCACCACCACACCCGGCCCATGAGGAATGGGTTTTAATGAGGTCAAGCAGGGTCCACTGGTGTACAAGGGGGGCTTGAATCTGAACATCTCTGATAGCCAGCGAATCCTGAAATATATAGTTTGTACTGTTACCTGCTACCTTTTGACCATAATTTTTATTTTATTATTTAGATCCTGTTTCTAAGTACTGTGATATGCACAGTACTCGACAGAACCCAGTCATTGCCAGGCACTGCTGGAAGGGACAAGGCTGGCTGCCAGCACAGTGGAGTCTGAAGAAGAGGCATCCAGCCAAGTCAAGGATGGCCAAGAAGAGCATTGCTCAAGGGTAGCAGGAGGAAAGCCACAGCTGAGCAGTAAGGAAGCACACACGGGGGCCAGGCCCACCCTGTCACACTGTGTGTCTTGGAACATTAGCACCGATCCTGCCCAAAATCTAGAATACAAGCCCTGCTCCCTGCTGTCACTCTGAAATTTGACTCTTTGAATCAGTACCTTTGTCCTGAAATGGGCAAAGGAGAAGATGGAGCAGAGGGAAGAGACAATGGGATGGCAAAGAAGACAAAGATCTGGGAAAGGAAGTTCAATACTGGATACTGCTGCTGTCTGCTAGGGCAGGTGTCTCAAAGGTGTAGCCTCCGGATGCTTGCTGGTGGACACAGGTTTTCTGCTTGCTGTCAGGCAGATGCTCAAGGTCTAAACTTTGCCATGGAGAACACTGAGGCAGGGCTTGGAGCAAGCTTGCAGTCAGGGAGTACAGAGTTTCCTAAATAAAGCAGCAAACAAACAGGAGAATTAAACGTATACTTGCATTTAGGCCCTTTGTTATGTGAGCTACCGCATCACCAGAATAAAATGAAAAGCAGTATTGTTCCCCCTGGTGTGTGGCGTGACTTGGTGTTGCTGAGATTCAATCAGATTTAAGATTCTGCTTGGTGGCTTTGCTGTCATCATTTACCAGTTGGGACCCAGGTTAACTGCTAACATAATCTCATGGGTGTTTATCTAACAGCTCCTCCAAGTTTTTTGTTTGTTTGTTTGCATACAACAAAACTTCTGCCCAAAGAGAGCAATTTGTGAAGTCTCAGTCAAAAAGTAGTAATGCTCTATCCACACATTAATGATTCCAAAATTCTCCATTATGAACAATATTTATCAAAAACAGCCCACTATCAGATGAAAGATGTGCCTTATCTTTTCTTGTCAACTAAAACATTATTCACTGAAAGTTTCTTTCATATCTGTTTCGGGGGTTTCAGTGTCATTTTAAATTGCAAATCAATCATATATCTCGAAGCCCTAGTTCTGTAGGAGAGATTAACGCTCTGGCTAAAATTGTTTACAAAGCCATTTGTAAACCTTCTGCGGATGCAGATGAGGCAAGTTTACCAGTTTAACATTGTTGATCCCAGAGAAAGCCTTAAGCAATGACTTCAGAGGGCAAAAAAATTTGTTCATTTATCATTATTGTCATGGGCTTTCGCAAATGATAACAATTTGTCTTCATCCTATTTTTAGACAATGAGCCACAATAGAGTCCAGAAAGCCATTTTGCCAGATGGGAGAAGGTGCTTTCATTGCAAAATGTTGTCTTTTCTTTCCCTGCCCTATAAAATTGGCTTAAGTGAGAACCAAGGATATGTTTTAATGTCAAGATTCCCAGAAGACACAATGACATACAATAAAAGCATTGTCAGCCTCAGGAAGGATGTGGTTCAAACGCACTGAATACGATTTTCAATCTAAAATCACGACTTCTAGGATAGATACAAGCATGGTAAAAGTCTGGAGGATAGTTATGGATTTTAGCACGCTTTTCTTCCTTATTAATATTCCCCCTTTTTAAATGAAACACTGCAATAGGAAGCCCAATTACTTCTCATTAAGATGAATAAAAATGTTAGAATAAGCTGGACATAAAATAAACATTTAAAGTGATATATGGTTAATTCCTCGGAGCTCTGAACTACTAATCAGGAACTCTCTATGGAAGAGAAGATACGAAAATCCAGTTTTCATTAGAAGTGTTTCAGATTTCATTGAATTTCATCAAGCTCCCGGCATGTTCCCCTCTCTGGCCTCTGGCAGCATCCTCTCGAGGAAGGGTACCTTGCTTTTATGTGTTTGACAATAGGTATCACTTGGAGATACCCCCCGCCCCACACACATACCTACAACTGTAGGGGCCAGAGCCTGGCTCCCTGGACCTCTGTCAGCTTGGTCAGTCTGTGCTGGTGGTCACTTAGGGCTGATCCGCCGTGAACACAAAAGCTTGTTGCACCTCTGTTTCCTTTTATGGAGGGTGACTAATAGATAGCCATCAGAGACCCGGCAGTACAAAAGTGAACACTGAGGACGTAGTGTGTGATCCTTTGAGTCTGGGTGCAAGGGCAGGGGTAGGGGAGCACAAACTTCGTACTCTAGAACCCTCCTTTATACCTGGGCTGCTGCTTTAGCAAACAGTACTATTGACTCGCCGGACACGTGTTGGAGAAGAGTGAGAGCACTGTAAGTACTAATCCTTCTGAAAACATGACCTCAGGTGTCCTCTGTGCACACACACACATACACACACACACACACACACAGACACATGCACACACATCCTGGAGGTTCGTAGGAGGAAAGGATCTCATTTGGAGAAGTAAAGAAGGTGGACCTCTCAGATCGGACTGCTTGGGTGTAGAGCAGGCCTGTGCAGGGCCGCTGCGGCCAGCTCTGCTGCAGACACTGGGCCACTTCTCAGCTCAACAGTGTGTAGACAGGACCTGTCCCTTTTTATTGTCCCTGACTTGCAGATCCTACAGGAAAAAAAGTTGCTTCTTCACCTGTTACTTCCTTAAAAGCAGACAGAAAATCGGGCATGGTGGTACAGGCCTATACTCGCACATTCTGAGAGGCTGAGGCAGGTGGACTGTGAGATCACCTTAACCTGGGTAAACTGGTGACACAGTGAGACCTTATTTGAAAATTAAAACTAAAGATGGCTGCGGATAGATTTCAGTGCAAAGGCCCCGGGTTCAATTTGCATTATAATAGATGATAGATAGATAGATAGATAGATAGATAGACAGACAGATACCCTTTTAGGGCTCTCCCCATATGTCTCATCTCTTATCCCAACCACACTCAGACAATGGTGCCAATGTCCCCAGCCTTCCCCCCGACCCATGTCACATGATCCTGTGTGTTCCTTTATCTGCTCTTCCTCTACAAGCTCTTTCCCTCCCTCCAGCAACAGCTCCGGCAGCCCAAGTGACCCCGTTTGCCAATCCCTGCTGCCCAGCCTCTGAACCAACCTAAACTTGAACTATGCTATTTTCTAATCATGATCATCTTTAGTTTTGCTTTTGTTTCATTTCATTTCATTTTTGCCAGTGAGGAAAGCATTTATGGGTCAGGGATTGTATCATTCAATAATTTTAAGATGGCCTAGAGGAAGACATGATCCTGTAAGTAATTTTTTTCTTTAAAATTTTATTATTTAATGTTAACTTAAATCACAAAACTATTCATTTATTTGCCCATCTTATAATTGCAGAGCCAAGATTTCCTCTAGGCTTTCAGTTCTCCTGATGGATGTCTAGGGCACTCTTTCTTACCTAAATTAGCATGAAAACAAAAAGAGAATACAGTTAAACAGAATCAAAGTAAAGCCATAGTATAAAATTTATAAAAGTATGGTAACATCTTTAAATGGATGAAAAATATACTCGGACAGAACCAAAATGAATGCAGAACTCCTAGATTTGTATGATTTGTACCCAATTCTGTATCCTTTTCATACCTATTTTTCTTGAGTTATCCCAAAGAACTGCATCTAATTTTCATAGTTATTATCTTCCTTCACTCTTATTATAGCAGAGCTTTTTGTCTAAATGCCATAATTACAATAATAAATGCAAGTGGGGACCAACAGTCGCCCCTTTCCCCCCAGTACTGAGGATTAAACTCAGAGACTTTAGTCTAAGCTACAGATAGTCCTTTGTATGTTTTATTTTGAGACAAGATCTCACTAAATGAGTAGGTTGCCCAAGCTATGCTCAAACTCCTGACTCCCATACCTCAGCCTCTCAGAACGCTGGAACTATTAAGGATCCATGGCAAATGTTGAGCTTTTTCTGCTGGGAGAAGTATGCAGAGATTCCAGGCTCTGGAGTATTTGTAATATCACTCACAGTTTCACAGAAGAGCAAACATTTTCTGTTACATTAGTAAATTGCTTAAGTGGAGCTCAATCAAAGAATCTTGATGTTGAAGTCACTTATATTTGGGTTCAAATCTTGTCTTAAAGATATTAGGAAAGTTAGCTCTTACATCTAAATTTTAATTTCCTCACCCATAAAGTGAGGACAAAATAAGTCCTTAGCATAAGAAGTTATCAAAAGAGTACGTTAAATGGGGCCTGTGAAGCTCCTCATAGAAGATTTGCTGCTATTGCTGCTGATGCTGGTGGCAATGGATAAATTCTTTTGGTAAGGTAAGACAAATACACAAAAGGTAAAGCTTACTATCTTAACTGTTTTATGTATGCAATAAGTGCATTCGCGTTATTTGAGAGCTAACCCCCAGACAAAACTCTTCGTCTTGAAAAATAAAAATTCTGTAGCTATTAGGCAACATCTTTCCATTTTTCCTACACCTTTCTCTGACGTCTCAGACACGACCATATATTTTTCTATAACCACCGTTTTTGCCCTCTGCTGCTTACCTCCCCATTTGGACCACAAAATGTCAGTGCCACATGAAAGAGACAGACTAACAGGAAACAGAGAAGATCATTCTCCTAAGACATCCAGGTCTCAAAAGTCTGAGCCTAGAGGAAAGAAGAACAAACTCCAGGTTAAAGAATTGATTAGAAGAATACATGACTTTTTGTTTTTGTCTCACAAGCTACATAAATGTTCCAGGGAGGGAGAAAAAAAAAGAAAAGAGAAAGCTTAGGTGTTTATAGGTCTGTGAGAAGGGCCTAGTATTTTGAGACTGATTCTCCAGACAGATGACAAGAAATTTCATAGGCATCCTGGACAAGGATGAGCAGCCACCAGGCACGACCCGATGAGATAGAAGAGTGACTCATTAGGGTGAACACAGCCATGCCAATCTCAAAGACCTTTGGGGAGGTGAGACTCTTCTCATCAGCCTGGCAAAATGCAGAGAGGCACTAAAAATCTGGCTGAATATAGAAAAACAGACTGCACATTATTTTTCTTGCACTCCTGATCAAGTGTGCCCTACTCCACACCTTTGCCCTCAACTGGGGCTCTGGATGCCTGTGATGACACCCTACCTGACTCTGCTCAGATTTCTGGCTAATGGGTACAACAGACATTCCAGATGATCAAGTCAGCAAGTGGAAACAGAGCCAATTCGTTCACTTAATAACATCAGCTTAATAACCATATTAACACTACATTAAGCAAATATGTATCGATCACCCACTGTCCCGGACACTTTTAGGCAGTCAGATTCAAAAGTGAATAAAAAAGATACACATCTCCTCCATAAGAAGAAGGCAGACTGTCAAGGAGGTAAAGAGGAGAGGAGTAGGACAGGGAGGAGGAGGAGAAGGAGGAAGAGGAGGAGCAGGACAAGGAGAAGGAGAAGGAGGAGGAGGAGGAGGAGGAGGAGGAGGAGGAGGAGGAGGGGGAGGAGGAGGAGGGGGAGGAGGAGGAGGCGGAGTTTGTTCCGTGGGTCACCTGCTCTCAACAGGAATTATACATGTGTCAAGCAATGATTTGCCAAGACTCCAGGCTTATGTCTTCCTCACTGTAAGTCAAGCTTCAGGAACAAAGCATTATAATAGAAGATGAGACCATTTCCCAAAGTGAAAAAGCTCGTATATAAAAAATGCACCAAGTTAGCAGTTGTGAATTTTTTTCTAATTCATTACTTCCTTAACCAGTTAGCTTGAAACTGTGTAAAACAGACCATATTACAAATTTTTCAGTGCAGTTCATTTTAAGTAATGCTTGTTCCTATCCATTCTCCTCACCCCAGGGCATGCACAAGGATAACATGCACACACAGGTCCGTGCACACAGGCTTGGTCTTGCACATCCAGATTGGTCGCTCCCTCTCCTGGTATGAGGACCACGGTCATATTTGTAATTTCTACTCATCCTCATGGAATTCCTGTGTACCAAGGCCTCGGTGCACTCCCAACACTGATTATGGGATATCTAGCTCTGGCCTAAGCTAATCAGAAGTTTCATCCACTTAGTTAGAGGGATGCCATTCATGGGTAAGTGCACAGACTTCAGTTGTCTAATCAGACAATGACCCCTGAGGTTTCTACATTAGACCACAAGAGACTGAGAGCAGAGCCATTCAGAGTGGAAGGCTAATGATTTTCAAATATGTTTATGCTTGCACTTGGCACTTTGCAAAGGGTAACACCTGATTATCCTCCCTTTCAATGGTCTAGAGTTGGTAACTTGCTCCTAGAATGTGGCAAAAAGTCATTCCCTGAAACTTCAATCTTGGTCATAAATCTGATACATTCTCTCCTCTCTCTGTCATTCTGGAGTATTTCACCTGGAGAAAGCCAGCTGTCATATTGTGAGGAAATTCAAGGATGAAGAACCAAGCCCCAGCCCCACTGCCACCATCAAGCAGTATCAGTATGTCTGCCAAGCAAATGCAATCCTTCTGGAACCAAGTATTCCAAATTCACTCAAGCTTTCAGGTGACTGCAGATCCAGCTGCTATCTTCACTGCAACTTCATGAGACACTCTGAACCAGAATCACGCAGCTGAGCTTCTCTTAAATTCCTCAATCATTTTCAAGAGGTTTTTGTTATAGTAAGTCACTGAGCGGTACCACATAGCAATATACAGCTAACACAGGATCTCATAAAATCATTAAGATCCTGGATCAACACCTTCATGAAACTTAGTACCTTTGGACTTTTCAGCTTACTGGGGCAATAGTCTCTATTGTTTAAACCAGACTGAGTTGGATTTTCCATTATTTGCTATGAAAAGCATCTTAGCAGATACAGTCCGAATCTTTCCTTTTAGTCTCAGACCTCTGCAGGGAGCTAAAGGTATGGATTAACTGATTTTGTTGAGCTTTAGCTCGACTCATTACCCCAGCTACTCCTGTGCATATTCACATCAATGGAAGCACATTCAGTTTCAGTTTCCATGTAGAGAATTCATTCTGTTGTTTAAGGATGTGATAAGTGGAGATGAGAAGGTAGTTAGCTTGTATATCAGTATATATAAAGGTTTATAGATAGTCACCTTTAACAGTAACAGATCTGCAGATATTGGTTGCTATTTGGCTGCCCAAAATAAGCAAAGAGAAGGGACAAAGTGAGATGTTAGTTTTTATTCAACAGTGGGCTTCGTACCATTTTCAAACTAAATTGAAAAGTGAGAGAATTGTGTAGTAGTTATAGCACTTTTGTGGCTGAAAACTCAGGTGTACCATTTTTGTTTCATTTATAAATAACCTTTTGCAATTCACAAAAAGCAGGGTTTTCTCTTAAAGACAACTGAAGACTATTCTCTCTCTCTTTGTCTCTCTCTGTCTCCATCTCCATCTCTATCTCTCCTTCTCTCTCTGTCTCTCTCTGGCTTTCTTTCTCTATCTCGCTCCTCCCCCACTCTTTGTCAAACAAAGAAGAAAGAGATAGTACGCATCTCAATCTGGAAGGAATAGGCTAGTGTTCCTCCTGGAGGCCAAGACATCAAAGTTAAAAGGTGAGTGTCTTCTCCAAAGGTCGTTGGAGACTCTTTCTCCTCTCACAAAATCTAAGGTGAGTGGTTGACAATCACTGCATGCCATCTGTTAATAGCATATCTTGACAAAGAACACAGCCGGAGCCATGCAAAATCTACTTATACAGAAACCATCAGTGCCTGATAAGAACAATCAATGAGTTATATTTTTATTGGAGTTTTTATGCCCTACTCCTGTATTTTCTTTCAGAATGGATTATTGACTTCTTATTCAGGCAAAGCCCTTGAAGTTCACTTCTATAGATTTCAGCAAAGCTGTTCTTAAATATTATTATATTTTCCAGAGGAAAGTGTTTTGGGAAGAGAGTTATGTTTAAAGCTTTGCTCTTGATTCACAAGAAGTCATGTAGATTCTACTGTCCTCTTAGCACCTGTGTATCCTGAGCATTCTCTGTAAGCATTAGCCATGGGCCTTCAATATTCATTACTTTATTTGAAACAAGAAAAGTAGCACATACTCCTATAAAACTCACCGTATTTCAAAACCTGACTTCAGCATTTCTCATTTATCTCAGTTAATCACAGCCCCATATGTAATTTTCCTATCCCAACCTCTGGCACATAGTAGACACTACATTAGCAATACTCCTTTCATTTGGAAATAAAATATTAAAAAGCATAATTAATGGGCAGAATATAAAATTATCTATCGTAACATTTCTCATGAGTCTAGGTGACATTAGTCTAAAATATTTTTACATTTCAATTCTGTGATCATTTTATTTCTTCACACATAGGTACAATGAAAGAGCATGACTCCTGAAAATCAATGTACCATCCCCCTAAACCAATGTCCACATTCACCTGGTCCACCTGATATCACTAGGAACACAAGACAGACATTGCACTTCAATGACACATGCCATCTTAACTGGACAGGTCTCTCTTTTAAACATTTACCACGGCTTGTTGGGTCCACCTCAAACCAGCCAGTATTTTTATAAACAGAGGAAGAAAATATATCACTACCAAAGCCTGTATTTCTAATTTATTGGTGTGTGGCAAAACTCCGTAGATCCCAGTAACTTTGCAGGTACAGTACCATGCCTGGGCATTAGCCATGTTAGACCCATTATATGCACTTCAAGAGACCTAAATCCATATGGATATCAATTTGGTGCAGCCTTGTGCCACCAGATCTTCCTGTCACCATCCACAGTAGTGGTGCCCTAATGGATGGGGAGGACCCAGGTTCTACTTACTGATATACAAGCTCTCAGTTAAGACAGTGAAGGATATGTTGCTCCTGCTGACACATTTTATACAGAAACACTGAGGCCATGCCATTTTCTCTTTAAATTAGGACCAGACATGACACCCAGGAAGTCAACCCATTACAGAGGCAACATGGCAGGGGAGAAAGTGTATTCATGATGTTTAATCTTGGAGATCTGGCTTCAAATACAAGTTCTACCACCGGTACATCTCTGAGTCTATTTTCCTGGCAAGTTGATACGAAATGAGAGGATATTTACATACACTTTGAAATGGTGGAAGAAGCAATGAAGTAATAGTGAATGTTGCCTCTTCTTTCTGACATCTTTTCTTCAGCTCTAAATTTGTACAAAAGGCCAACTACTTAGAGCATCTACCTGGTTATTCTACAGGCCTACAGAACAGATCTAGTCTCTAAATTTGCACAAACTGGAAATCTGCTTCACAGCCATGTCTTAATCTCATTCTCTTTTTATATAAATTCAATAACTAAGACAAAGCTTTCATTCTGGACTTAGGCTTTGACCTTGGATGGACTTTCCTAGGATGCCCTGGTTCTATGAGGTTTGGAGAGGCAAACATGCTTACAAAAACACTAGGTGGCTGAAGGGAAGGATACCTACAGTCTAGTGGAAATCATGGCAAACCAGAATGTTCTTGATCTACTTAAATAAATCAGCTATGTTAGAACTACTCATCTTTGCCATGCAGGAATAGGGACCTGAACATTGCCAGACAGTTTTTAAGAGTAACAGATCATATGCATATATACAAGCATATACGTAAGATATACATTAATATAATATTAAAAACTAAAATTGAGTTGTAGAAAAAAAGGGAAGAGAAAGGTAAAACGAAATATGTTAATTACATCATTAATCGTGATACAGAAGAAGACAATTTATGAGTAGATGAGAGCTAAAATTGTCCTATAAACTTGAAAGTGTTATGTTTAGAAAAAATGCAGACCTTAAATATCAGGAGAACTAATGCAAACAAAACAGTCTAAAGGACTTCAAAAACAACCAATCAAACAAACAAACAAAAGCTAATGAATTTCAGAACACCACCAAATATGTGTCCTGGTATATGTAAATCTCCTCTATTAATTTAATGGGAAGACTTTTTGAGTTGGCCCACAGAACAAAGCGAACGCCATTCTGTATTTAGAAGTAACAAAAGTTCAAGTTGTTCATCACAGTTGGGTATAACAGGATACTCAAGAAATACCAGGAAGATGAAAATTTAAAAACAAGCAGAGCCACATATTTAATACACGAACAGATGAAACTCAGGATAACGATATAAGAAGAGATGAAGAAGGGCACTTGAGCATTCTGAAGGAAGTGATTCCCAGGGACAGTGTGACTATTCTGAATACCTACACATCGGATGACACAGGAAGAATAATAAAGCAGAAATGACAAGTGATTGAAAGAAAAGAAAATGGAACCACACTGCAAGGCAGACAGTTTACCCTTTGCAGCCCAGGATGGTCCAAATAGACAGAAAAGACAGTCCCAGACCACCAAATTCAAAATAGAGAGTGCCGTGGCATGCAGCCTATGCACCTTGACAATAGATCACTTATTCTCTTTTCTAATGTTCATAAACATTTATAAAAGAATTGATCACATTCTAGGCCATAAAGTGACCCAAATACATCAAGCAATAACAATGGAAACAGTACCAGCAGAAACAATGTAGATATTGTTCTTTAACTAAAAAGGAATCAAAATCAGAAAATAAAAAGTCCTTTCTACCTTTAGAAATAAAAAAAATAAAGCTCTCAGCTCTTATCTACTCAAGATTAGAGAGGGACAAATAACTCCCAATTTAAAAACAAATTAGTGAAATACTGTCTATCAGAAGCTATGAGCACAGTTTAAAAAAAAACAGAAAAAGCCATAAGCTCAAAAATTTATGCAGAAAGTTAAACATCACATGATATCTCTTATATGGCAATGCAAAATGTAAATAATTAAAAAAGTAAAATAAAGAAGAGATGATAAGAAACAAAAAGCCTTTTCAGATGTAGAAGGGAATCAGCGGAAGAGGAAGAAAGGGAAAAAATGATCAAAATATATTGCATACGTGTACAATTATCCATGAGAAATGTAGCTATTAATGCATTTTAAAGACACACTAATAACAAAATAAAGAAGGAAAGCAAAATAAACCAGGAATCTGACTCAAAATAATAGAAGTTAAACAAAGGTGATAAATCAATAATTATAAACGCAGAAATAACTAAATCAGTAAATGAGAAACCAGAGAATTAAAGAATAAATCCATAAACTGTTTCTTTGAGGGATGAGAAGAAACCTAAAGTGAAGGATCCAAAGTAAGTCCAAGTCTGGGAATATGTCTGTCATCCTTCACTAAGTCAGCTGACCCAGTAACATTTAAACAACCAGTGTATCTAGAAGGAAAGAAAATTACCCAAATCTTTCACTTGAAGCAAATATATTATTCCCAAACCTGATATGGATTGAATAAAATTAATTAAAATACAGAACGATAGCCTAACTTTGTCATGTACATTGGTGCAAAAATCAAATATGAAACATGAGCAAACTATACTCATTATCCAATTAGTAAACAACAATAAATTATAAAATAATGTTTTATCTCAGAATGTAAGAATGGTTAAAATAAGATACAATCCAATAAACAAATGATCTTATAACTAGATCACAAGAAAAATGATCAGATTGTCTCTAAGGTACTAAGAAAAAGTACTTTTAAAAAAACTCAACACGTCTTTATGTTTTTTTAAAGCTGAAAGTACTAAGACTAATAAAGATTTCCTAGAAGTGTATAGAAAATAGAATGGCCAAGTGGAAAGTGGAAGCCAAGAAAGTTGACATACTAGGAAATATAAATGGCTCAAACATAAGGCAAAAGACTTAACTTGACTCTAATGAGAGATCCCCAAATCAAAGCCATCTTGGTACACCATTTTTCACCTATTGAATTGGCAAAATTCCAAAAATTTGATAACACTCTGTTGGTGAGACTGCATGGAAACAGACATCCTATATTGCTGGTGGGAATATGAATTGGCATAACCCCTGTGGAGGGCAAATCAGCACCATCTATCAAAATTACATATGTATATACCCTTTGACCCTCTCAATTATACATTTGGGAATTTATCCTCTAGTTACACATGCACGAGTGTGAAATGACATCTTGGCAAGGTTACTCATTAGTATTACTTGTAAGAACAAAAATGGCAAAGAACCTAAATGTCCATGCATAGGGAACCAGTTAAATAACTTCTGGTACATACATCCATAAGATATAATGCCATGAAGCTATAAAAACATAATGGAGACATTTTCTATATATGGAGACAGGAAGGGTGCCTATGTATATTATCAAGAGAAAAAACAATATGTCAATTAGCACTGATATAGCTTTTTTTATAGAAGGAGAAAAATAAGAATATATATATATATATATATATATATATATATATATATATTGTGTGTGTGTGTTATATTCTAAGTGATTTTCTATAATCTTAAGAAATAGTGGACCCCAGTTTATTTTTCCATGCTGATTATTCACTCTTACTTCCTTCAACATGCAGCTGATTTGAGCATAGAACCTGTCCTGGAATTATGCTCAGCCACTTCCCAGCTTCCGGTCACCTGTGTACATGAATTGTTCCCTTTGCCTAAAGCATCAGGAGGCCCCTGTCGAATGATGTACTTCTCATTCTTCAAAAAGATTCAGTTCCAATAATAATTCCTCAGGAGGGAGGAACAGAGACAGGGAGGAGAATCCCTTCTGTAGAATCTGAGCACATCCTTCTTTTTCAGAATGTACTGAAATTCTTTGTTCAGGTCTATAAATCCCTAAGAAGACCATAAGAAGCCCAGAGGCAATAATCATATATTATACTTGCCTTTGAGTCTTCAGAACTTATCTGACCAAGATTATGTACATATTAAGCACAACATAAGTGTGTGTGTATATGTGTGTGTGGGGGGGGTGTTTAGGTATAAATAACCTAAATGTCTATCTATGAATGAATGAATAAACAAAAAATGTAGCACATCTATGTGCTACATTTATTCTATACAATGAAATGTATTCAGCCTTAAAAGGAAAATTCTGACATGCTATAACATGAACAAAGCTTGGAAACAAGTAAAATAACACATTTATGCATGTGTTGCATAAATGTTCCATGAGTCCATTTATACGTGATACCTAGAGCAGTTGAATTAATAGAGACAGAAAATAGAACAATGGTGAAGCCAGGCACAGTGGTACACACCTGCAATCCCAGCACTCTAGGACTCCTGGGCAGAAGGATCACAAGTCGGGGCCCAAGTGGGACTCAACTTGGGCAACTTAGAGACTGAGTGAGATCCTGTCTCAAAATAAACAACAAGAAAATTCTAGCATTCAATCCCCAGTAGAGAAGAACAGAACAGAACAGAACAGAACAGAACAGAACAGAACAGAATAGAATAGAATAGAATAGAATAGAATAGAAAATAGGAGTTATGGAGAATCTAGAGACGGTGGGAGGAAAGAAAGGATTGCTGTTCACAGATACAGAGTTTCAGTCCAAAGGTTATTAAAATTGGTAGCAATGATGACTGCACAGCAGTGTGAATGTACTTAACGTTATTGGATCGTAAACTCTAAAATTATTGAAATGGTAGATTTTATGTTACATAGATTTTATCAACATAAAAATATGTCTTTAATGGGGGAACCCAAGGAATTCTTAGGATACAATGTCTTCACCTTCAAGAACACTTTCTATATTCTATTCCTGAAGCTGGTAAATATTTTACAGTGCTTTCCTGCTCTTCTTTCAAAACCAATAGCACCTCTAGAAGGCTTTCTCCTAGGACTTCACTGAAAGCTGAAAATGAATGGCCACTAAGACTTTGGCAAATATGTTATCGCCAATAAATACCAGTGGTCCATTGGGTGGCAGACACCAGGCCCTGGAGACACAAAGGTGAGAGTGGCCGATGTGTGAGTTCACGCAATCCTGAATCCTTGGACTCAAGCTACCTTGAAGACCCATTACCCACTTGCTTCTGTATGCGGGCCACTCTCTCACCAGTCCTTCCTGCCGTATGCTTTCTGTAATAGTTTTCTTTTAAGAGTCCTGTGTGTCTGTGAATGTTCGGTAGTACAGAACCAATTCCCCTAAGTAAATAAAACACAAAAAGTTTATGAAATACATTGTCTGGGTAGAAGAGCACTGCTCATTTTTATGTTTTATTTTTCCGTTGGATATTGCCAGGGTAGAGAAGTGCTATTGATTTTTGTATTTTGATCTTCGATCTAGCAATATTGCTGAACTCCTTTATAAGATCTAATAGTGTGTATGTGTTGATTCCTTTGGTTATTCTGAGTAGATGATCATATCATTTGCAGATAATGTCTGTTTTGTCTCTTCTCTCCCAATTCTTACGACTCTAAGTTCCTTGTAATCCCTCATAACATTGGTCATGACCTTTTAAATAAAATTTCAAAACAAGTATAATAAGGCTTCCAAAAACTTTATATTCTCGTGTTGAAATAAAGATTTGTGTTCAGAAAAACAATAAACAAAATTACTAAATTGTAAAACAGGAGAAGATATTTGTATTATTTAAGACAAAAAGATATTATTTTTTCTAAAACATGGAAAATTCCTGCATATCAATCAACATGGAGAAAATGTCAATCTAGTGGAAAAATGGTCAAAGACTGTTAATGGTAAATATAAATGAGAAAACCAAAGCTAACTGTCACACTGAAGAGATGCTTAACATCATTAATAGCTAGAAATATAAAAACAGTAACTTGACATCACTTTATACAGATTGGTTGAATTAGCTGGACAGTGTCAAGTGTTGGAGGAAATGTGAGGATATAAAACTATAATTGACTGCTTGAGGAATTGTGGAGATTGATGGAGCATCATAACCAGGTCTAATACATGAAGCTACTATAGCATATGTATTTACCAAATTTCTGTGTGCGGCCATAAGTGAACATGTATATGAAAAAGTTCATGGTGGTGTGGGCATGCTGAGAAACTGGAGGTAGGACAGTCGAATGTCAGTGGGTGAATGGATAGATGAAATATGGTGCAGGCCAACCATGAGCAGGCAGCCTTTGGAAGATGCAATCTCCACGTGCACATATGAACACAGATGAATCTAAAAACACAGTACTAAGTGAGAGAAATTCAAAATGGTCCTGATGTCTCAACCAATACCATTTGCATAGAATTAAATTTCATGCATATAAATCAAGAACATACATTTTGCAAGAACCCATATGAACACAAAAAGCAAGCATATATTAAACATATCAAAGTGGACATAAGAAATAGAGGGAAATGAGTTAATAAGTAAAACAGAGGCTATCTCTTACATAGGGCGAACGTGGGCATATCCTGAAGTGGATGAATTAGACTGTATTTAAAAGCGAAAGAAGAGGAATAAATGAGAGCACTCCTGAAAGTAAAATCTCCCAGAAGGTAACAACAGGAATCAAATACCTCCAAAAGGTCAAGTGGAGCTTTTGAGTCAGACAGGGTGACATTGTAAAGTCAGTTAGCATCTCAAAGATGCTCACAAATGGGAATCCAAACATGCTTGACATTCCAGGAAGACAAGGAAATGCAGGGGGTCCGGGCTTCTTACCTGCTTCCCACCTGTTTCCTTCTTGCCTGCTTCCTTCCAGTGAGGAAGTGGCAGCCGGTGGAAAAGGAAGAGGATGGTGAATCTCGTAATCCGTACCTTTAACCACCCTCTCCCTCCCTTGAGCAATCTTGTGCATGGAGAGAAGAGGATTCAGAGACTCGATACTTTGCTTACCCATTTACCAGACTGCAAGTTCTTTGCTGCTTGTGTGATAGATGAGAGTACAGGATGGGAATCTCAATCTGCATTCATGACATGTCTATCTTTCTCTTATCCAAAAGTCCACTTTCCATGGTTGCAGTCATCTACAATCAACAAAAATCTGAAAATATTAAATGGAAATTACAGAATTAAATAGTCCCTAAGTTCTAAAGGAACACCTGTTTAGTCATGCAATGAAGTTTCACAACATACTGCTCATTATGAAACACGCCTTTGTCCAGTGTATCCACACTGTATGCACTATCTGCCCACCTGTCATCATTTAGGAGCTATTTTGGTAATCAGAGTTATTGTCACTGTATGGCAGTGCTTATATGCATAATGCTTATTTTATTCAATAATGCCCTCCTCCCCAAGTGCAAGAGTAGCAATGCTGGCAATTTGAACATGCCAAAGAAATGCCTTAAAGTCCTTGTAGGTGATAAGATGAAAGAATAAGTTACTTACAGAAAGAGATTGCATTCACATAACTTTTCATTATAGTGTATTATTAAAATTGTTCTATTGTGTTATTAGTCTCTTACTGTGTCTAATTTATACACTGACCCTTACATAGCCACGTACATGTAACCACGTAGTTTCTGTAGGACTCCGTATTATCTGTTTTCAGGAATCCACTGGGGCTTTTGGATTGAATTCTCACACACAGATAGGTAAGAGGGAACTACAGAGCCTTTTTCTTGAAACTCTGATTTATAGAAGATAAATAATTGGTCATAGAAGCCCATTAGTCAGGCAATAACATGCCCAGCTTTTCCTCTATCACTTTTCTTGCCTATGTCATTTGACACTGAGACAGAATCAGGGCTGCACCCATGTCAACAGATGCCCTCCAGAAAACCGGGACCGCAAGAGCTCAGCCCTGATGGTTCATGCTGATTAATAAGTTTGCAGCATTTTTATTAATGTCTGCCAAGAAAGCTTGTGGTGTAACAAGCTGACTGTAGGGACTATATTGACCTGGCTTCCAGAATTTATTGTCTTCTTGTTATGGATTGTTCATCCAAAATCTCTGGAAAGTTGTTTTCACAGTACTCTTGAAATTCAGGAGCCCAGGGAGTTTACTCTTGGCTTCGAGTAGTCTGGAAATCAGGAGCTGGAAAGAGAAATAAATTTGGTAAATATGTAATGACTATAGAGAATGGATTGGGAATCAGAGTGGTAGTGAATTCAGTAAGCCCTGCCTAAACTCTGTAGAAAATATAAAGTAATCAGTGTTATAATTTAGGGTAGTTCTGCTCAGCAATCCCAGGCAGGTCCACAGGGATCAAACAGCCCAAGAGAAATGGTTTTGGTGTCTGAAGCAGAGTGATTAAACATTATCTTTGAGCAATGCTCTGGCCCTGATGCATGTCACTGCCTAATCCCACCTATGTATAGACTGCCTGGAGGGAGACAGCTACAGTAAGTCAGCAAGTTAGCAGCCCCAGGGTGTCTGCTAATGGTTCAGGGGATCTGCCACCAGAATCCTACATTCCTAGAAACAAGATGAGGAACAAATCAGTTGGATGGAGACTGAAATCCTTGGCTTCTACAAATATACACCTTCTTAAGAATTTAGTAGATTTACCCAAAAATTTGGAAATCAACCCAAATCCAAACCCACTCACAAACATTAAGTGTGACATTTATCTTAAGTGTCATAGGCCCACAGAGAAGCAGCTACCAAGCTTTCAAGAGTGAAAGAGGCATTTTGCATGTATTCCTGCATGTGTGCTGGGATGAAGAAAGATAATTTGATGCTACCTTTTGATCCTCACAATTATCTAGAGGAACTTCTATTTTGTGGTTCCTAAAATGGCATCTGGAGACCCCCACAGTTCCATGGTGCAGGGAACTAAATCACTGGCACCCTGTTCTATAGGTGAATGAAAGAAAAATTGGTTTTGAAAACTGTCTAATGTGTTTTTGCAAAAATTGCCAGCAATTGAGTTGAGAATCCTGTGATCATTGTGGCCTTTAAGATCCTCTAAAGTTATTTCTCTGGGCATTAGGATGTGGCAACTCCTACTACACCCCTGTCTCTCCTACTCCTGATCCTCAGTCTCTATGTGTTGTATATAACTCAGAGTCCCTGAATATCAGACTCTTTTCTTCATACAACAATATAATAATAAGCTCCAAAGAAAGGGCGACACCCCCTAAATGCCAAACTTGCACCCAATACTTGGCTTCCACTCTCAAGAATTAGAGTTAACATGTGTCTGGGCATCAAATCAGAGAGAACTGTCAACTCTTTCCACTTGTCAGTTCTGTGGTACCAAACTTTCTCTGTTAAAACAGTATCCAATTTCAAATATAAAAGACAAGAACTTAGCAGACAGATGTTTCATGGAGTTTGAAGCACCAAGAGTCAGAAACTATCACATTTACTTTATCAGTTGCCTCTATGGAGTTCAAAGCATTTTTGTGAGCATTTTTATGCAAAATTGCACAACAGTAGACCAGCAGATATTATCCTTATTTTTGCAGAAAGAAATAAATGACCCTTAAAACTGCTAAAGGTCGGGGGGACTCCTACTCACTTTTCCACTGTACATCATTCTCAAAATGCAATGCTCAACACCATAGTTTCAAAGCAAAGCGCTGCTCTGAATATTTCAGGGCCAGAGAGCAGAGACAGGTGGACAGAAAAGCCTCTTTGTGTCTGTGGAGCTGTGGGGAAACAGAATGCTCTACTAGTGAATGCAACTACACCAGCACTGACCAATTATAACTATGCAGAAATGTGAACCTTCACTACAGTCAGATTATACGATTTTTAAAGAGATGAGATAAATCTGATAATTCAGAGGTTAAACTCACTGATCTCTAAATGTGGCTTATTATTTACTTAAACTGACTTAATATTATTTTTAAAAATTTCATTATAAGCCAAACAGTCACATCTGTGAGACAGACACTGCCCAAGACAGCTGGTTTGTAGCTGCAGTCCAGAGGTGTCACCATTGAGAGAAATTTCTATCTATTTTTAAGGGGGAGAAATAAATAATCCTTATTTGAAACCACAAATGCCCATAGCAACATCTGCCTGTGAGGACAGAGTACTGTTTCTCTCCAGCCTGGAATACTGCCTAAGAAACCTACCGTGATATGTCTGGACTGTAAGCGAGCTTGTCACGCTCTCCAGACAACCCTAGGACTCTGAGCTCTGCTGCAAGTCAGGCTGAACCATCACTTGCACCATTTTTGCAAACGTTTAACAAATGTGACTATCATTTGCCAGGGAAACTTGACGTCAAGTAAAAGGGGTAGTGCTCCGTACCTATGCCAAAGTAGGCAGTGACAAAGAAAGAGCCACAGACAGTAGGACTTCAGATGCTTCCATAATTCTACAGAAGGAAGTAGGAGAAAAACCAGTCCTATGTGACTCCACAGAGATATTGGATAGTGGGCTTCTGAGTTTTCTACAATAGGTACAGTGAGATTCTCATCTACATGATCACAATGTATATATATATATATATATATATATATATATAGAGAGAGAGAGAGAGAGAGAGAGAGAGGTTGGCATGACTACAACAATCTAAAGGATTTGTGTACATATTTAGTCCAGCAGTCAATAAGATTTGAGTTCCAAAGATAAGTGCTCATACCATAAGGTGCCTACCAACGTATGATGAGCAAGTCAGTTAGGCACAGAGGTGGTAGTTGGGAGCCTCAAAGCCAAAGATTTATATTCCAGAATGTTAGGGCACTCTGTGTCAGCAAATGTCAGGGCAGAAGGGGATGCTACTCTGGAGGTGGGAGGTCTCCTCCTGGACAGAGAGCAGAGCCTCGAGTAGGTGTGGGCAGAGTGTTTGCTCGTTCTTTGAGCGTCAGAAACACTTTCTCACTGGTCTGTTCCTAATGAAAACAGAGACCATCTTCCAGATATAGAAATGTCTTCAGGGACCTTCTTAGAGTACTGCGAGGGCATAGCATAAAGAAGCTAATGCTTTTGTCAGAAAGGAGAGTCAAGGCCCAGTAGAATTTCCCTGTGGCTTCCCTTGGAAATAGCTCTTCCTAATCTGGAAACCAGAAGGCTTCCACCTACACACAGCCTCTTCCTCCCCCAAAGGAAAGAGTCTTAATCTACATAGACACAGCCTGAAAGACAAGGGGCTTGCAGCTCAGACCTGTGGAAATGACCCGTCCCAGCCTGCAGGAATTTGGCTGTCCATACCCCCTTCAGGAACCCCGTCTTGTCGCCTGCTAGTGGATTTAGAGCCACTTATCATGACTCACAGCAGAGAGGTGAGCTTTCCTAACATCTGCTTAACTATAATTAATGTATGAGGTGTTAGCTTATTTTTCTTGAAAAAGTTAAAACAACTGCAGTGAGAGAGTTATGTGCCCACCGGTGGTCTGAGGAGCGTCATCTCACATTTCCAGATCAGTTTATTTGGTTAAAGCAATGTGAACTGTAACCTTGAATAATTTATCAAACTATTGAACCACTTGTAAAATAATTGAAGCTTGAGTCTAGTTTTGCATAACAGATTTAAACTAGAGAGAAATGTATTAGCAAGACCTCAAGCTCTAGAAACAGAAAAGATTGTAAGGGAACTGACAGTCTTTATCACAAAACACACACATATAAAGCATTTCTAACTGGTCACTGTCTTTGGCAATGACTTAATAGCACCCCAGCTCACCCCAGCACCCCAACTACCTCTAAGGGAAGGGAGCTGAAGTGCTGGAGGAAGAGGACCACTGCCAATTAAGACTTCATCACAGAGCTTAAGGAAATGGGAAGTAGGGAGGTCACTCATTCATAGAACAGGTCAACCTGGCAATGACCTTCAAACCAAAACTCTGGTAAAGATCCTCTGGAGGCGTTTAGCTAAGCACAGTTAGATTGGCTGCAGTGGTAAGGGCTATCATCTTTGCCCTCGTGCAATAACATCTGGCGTATCACGTGCACATCTGTCCCCACAATAAGAGAAGCACTGATAAGCTAAGGAATCCAACAACTAACATGCAAGGTGGAGAAAGACTTTCAGTCATCTTCAATGAGAGTCCTTTGAGGAGCACAACGTTGTTCTTCATTTTTAAGCTTTATTAAACAGTATTTTGATACCTGTTGGGAGCCGCAGCCCCGAGCCCGGTCGCCTCACTTGGCGGACGTGAGGCCTGTAGTAAAGAGTAAAGCCTGAGGTAGATTACCCCTCCCATCGAGCACGTTAGTTTCCTGCTTACCGCGTAAGCAACCCGCTCAACAATATAGTCTGCCTGGCAACTGATGATGTTAGCCAATCAGCTTGCCTTGCTTACTTTAACATGATTGGACACTGTATCCGTATATATACTGGTGCCACCCCTGGGGGGGAAAGGAGAAGCCCGGAAGTAGAAGCCCGGAAGGAGCCGCGGGGAGCGGACCAGAGGAGGCTTCGGCTGGGAGCGATCCCAGGGCAGGCTGTACGGAGAAGGAAAATAAAAGAAAAGGTTGTCCACTGCCAGACTTTGTCGTGTGTCCTTCCTGCCGGCCAGGAGCGACATCGACATTTGGAGGCCCGCACGGGGACTGATCACCCCCGAGACGTGACAGCGGACAACGCTCCAGTACAGAGCTGCGAGACAGGTGAGTTGGGGATAAGCCTGGGCTCTGGGTGGCGCGCACCTACAGGGCTTTTAGACTCCCCTCAGGCTCACGCGTAAGTGGCGGATTCCTTGGGCCTCACGCGGTGAGTAACATATTAAAAGATGGGAAACATGCTAGGTAGCAACACTAAGAGCGAGGGTGGTTGTGGAGAAAGCTCTCAAGAGCTTACAAAAGTACACAGGGTATTTGAGCAGGCCCAGTCGGGGAGCTCCCGAGAGGGGCCCGTCAAGGGGAACAAAGATGCTAAGGAGAAGGACGGGGCTCTAGCCTCGGAGTCGTCTGACTCCGAGGACGAGGGAAAGTTGAATGGCAAGGAGGCCAAAGAGACCAGCTGTCAGGAGCCTAAGTCGCTCGATAAGGAGTCGCAGGGTTCTTTCCCAGTAATTCAGGGTACCACAGAGCCATTTGTTGACTTTGTGGCCCGAATGCAAGATGCTGCCGATAAGATATTTTCTGATCCGGGAGTGGCTCGACCGCTGGTAAGGCAGCTGATTTTCGAGCAATGTACAAAGGAGTGCAAGGCAGCGATAGCTCCTCATAAGAACAAGGACCTCAACGCCTGGATTAGGATATGCAGAGAGATAGGGGGGCCGCTCTCCAACTCGGGAGTGGCTGCTCTCCTGGCCGCGGCTGTACAGCAGAGGGGACCTCGCGGGTTAGAAGGGGAATGTAAGGCTAAAGGGTGTTTTGCCTGCGGGGAGCCAGGACATATTAAACGTCATTGCCCAAACAATGCAGATGCTAGGCCTCGCCCTAGGAATGAAGAACCATATGTTTGTGGGCGATGCAAGAGGGGATCACACAAAGCTGAGGAGTGTAGGTCGGTCTTTGATGCTCAGGGCAACCGTATTTGTGGACGAGATGCTAGAGGGCCAAAAAACGGCCAGAGGGGGCCCCCTTCACAGGCGGGCCCCCGCCCCAGAGACAGGACAGCTCAGGATGGCAGCCTTCAACAAGGGCCACCCCTGGGTCAGCAGGTGTGGACCTCAGTGTCGCCTCCAGACTTATATTAGTGCCTGATATGGGTGTTCGAGTGGTTGAAACCACCTTTAAGGGACCGTTACCCGAAAATTCCGTGGGTCTGGTGATCGGGAGATCCTCCACGGCCCTTCGGGGTCTCATAGTAGTCCCGGGGGTCATAGACTCAGACTACACAGGACACATTAAAATTATGGTTCAATCTCTTGTGGGTACTATGGTAATCAATAAAGGAGACAAGATAGCGCAGCTCTTGCTGCTCCCCAGTCTCCACAAGAGATTTCCCTCAAGGCAGAAAATTAGAGAAAGTCAAGGTTTCGGTTCCTCAGGGGAAGTCTTTGAGGGACTCCATATGACACTTGGTAAAAGGCCCATGCTCTCACTTAAGGTCAATGGCAAGAATATAACAGGGCTCCTAGACACAGGAGCTGACCGTTCCATTATCTCTAGAAAGGATTGGCCCTCCAACTGGCCCACCAACACTGCAGATAACACGCTGCAGGGCCTGGGGATGGTGTCAGCTCCTCAGGTTAGTGCTTCAACCCTGTTCTGGTGCGATGAGGAGGGTCATCAGGGCCATTTCCAACCATTTGTGTTGCAGTTGCCAGTGTCTCTATGGGGAAGGGACATCCTCACTCAGATGGATGTCACGCTTACGTCAAACTGCTCCCCCCAGGCTAAGGATATACTCAGGAACCAGGGATATACCCCCGGCAAAGGCTTGGGCAATGCCCTACAGGGTCGGACATCCCCAATACCAGTAGAGAACAAAAAAGGTAGGCAAGGGCTGGGTTTTTCTTAGGGGCCGCTGAAGAAGCTCTCCTACCCACTTCGATCAAAATCACCTGGAGGTCAAATGATCCGGTTTGGGTACCTCAGTGGCCCCTGCCTAAGGAGAAGCTATTAGCCTTGTCAGAAATAGTCAGTGCACAACTTAGATTAGGACACATTAAGCCGTCAACCTCCCCATGGAACACCCCCATTTTTATAATTAAGAAAAAGTCTGGCAAATGGAGGCTGCTCCATGATCTAAGGGCGGTCAACGCGCAGATGCAGTCCCTGGGGGCGGTCCAGAGGAGGCTGCCAGCTCTCTCAGCCATCCCTCAGTCCTGGCCAGTTTATGTTATAGATCTTAGAGACTGTTTCTTCTCAATCCCCCTGCATCCAGAGGACACTCATAGGTTCGCCTTTACTTTACCCACCATTAACCAAGAAAGCCCTGATCTCAGATACGAGTGGATAACGCTGCCCCAAGGTATGGCCAACAGTCCCACTATGTGTCAGATTTACCTTGATTCCCTACTGGCCCCCCTACGGAAATCCTTTCCCAAGATAAGATGTGTGCATTACATGGACGACCTTTTGCTCAGCGGCAGGGACCCAGACATGCTAAATAATATGCTCGGCCAGTTGGTTGAGGCCCTGAGACAAGCTAATCTGCATGTTGCCTCCGACAAGATTCAGGGAGGAGAAATGGTGACCTACTTAGGCGCAAAAATCTCCCCTATGCTAGTCTCTCCACAGAAGGTCACCATTAGGACGGATGGCGTTAGGACCCTAAATGACATGCAAAAACTATTGGGAGACATTAATTGGATTAGGCCATATTTACATATACCAAATTCAGATCTCAAACCCCTGTTCGACCTTCTGAAGGGAGACCCAGATATAGCCTCCCACAGGAGGCTCACTCCTGAGGCAAGAGCTGCCTTACAGAGAGTGGAAAAAGCCTTAGGTGGGGCTACCTTACACAGAATTGAACCAGGGCGACCCTTTGATGTCTGTTTGCTACAGACTAGTCTACAGCCCACAGCGGTGATTTGGCAGAAAGGACCATTACTGTGGATACACCCTAAGGTCTCACCTGCAAAAGTCATAGAGCATTACCCGGAGGCAGTTGCTTCATTGGCCCTTGAAGCGCATGATAGAGCTGTCCAACATTTTGGCTCAGGACCACAAGCCATCCGAGTACCCTATACCGCCAGCCAGATCAAGACCCTGGCTGCCTGCATAGATACATGGGCCATTCTGAGATGTGTTTTCCATGGGGATATAAACAATCAATACCCTAAAGACCCTATCTTGTCATTTGTCACTCAGCACCCTATAATTTTTCCAAAGGTTACTGCCTCTGAGCCATTAGTCCCAGCAACTACAATATACACAGATGGCTCCAAGACGGGGATAGGCGCCTATGTGATCCTAGGCAAGCCCCCGGTTACCACACAATTTGAACCTGATCAGCCTCAGGTGGTGGAACTGCAGATCGTTAAAATGATTCTTGAACGGTTCTCAGAAGCCATTAATATTGTCTCCGATTCTAGGTATGTGGTCAATGCTATGCAAGTGCTTGAGACTGCCGGTTTAATTAGATCCACTTCCACAGTGGCTGGGCTGTTCCTGTCTATCCAGACATTGCTTCAGAACAGACACCATAAGGTCTTCACCACCCACGTAAGAGCACATACATCCCTGCCAGGGCCTATGGCACAGGGGAATGCGGCTGCTGACACTGCCACTCACCTGTTATGGATTTTTACCTTACTAACACCAATCGAGCGAGCCCGTGCCTTCCATGATAAGTTTCATGTCAATGCCAGGACACTAGCAAATCATTTCCATGTTTCCAGAGCAGATGCACGAGATATCGTGCGACTATGTGACTCCTGTGCCACATACAAACCTGCCATACCGATGGGAGTAAACCCTCGAGGTTTGATCCCTGGTGATGTTTGGCAGATGGACATCACACATATACAGGAGTTTGGGACTCTTAAATATGTTCATGTTTCCACAGACACCTGTTCTCACGTCATATTTGCAACAGCAGAAACAGGTGAAAAAGTGTCTAATGTGATCAATCATTGCCTGGCGGCTTGGGCCGCATGGGGCAAACCAAAAATATTAAAAACTGATAATGGACCAGCCTATATAGGCAAAGCCTTCAATGAGTTCTGCAAAATGATGGAGGTTCAATTAAAACATGGCATCCCATACAATCCCCAAGGTCAAGGAATCATTGAGAGGGCTCATAGAAGCCTCAAAGAAATTTTACAAAAACAAAAAGGGGGAGTAGGCCAAGGCCTGGCCCCAAAGGCACGATTATCCATGGCACTATTCACACACAATTTTTTAAATTTAAATAATGATAATTGCTCCCCAGCCGTGGAGCACTGCAACCCTTCCCCCAACCATAAAGGGTGGGTGAAGTGGAAAGATGTCCTGACAGGACAATGGATGGGCCCGGATCCAGTGGTCAGCTGGAACCGAGGCGCGGTTTGTGTTTTCCCACAGGAATCGGGACGAGAACCACTGTGGGTACCGGAGAGACTGACACGGGCGACAAAGCCCTCGACTGAAGATCAGACCTGCCCTACCGGAGATCCATCACAGACCAACCAACGAGATGAATAGAAATAGCGGTAGCCCGAAATGGACAAGAAGATCCTCAGGCATATGCATGGCTCGCTTGCCTAGCCTACGACCGAGTCTAGGGGTGGTGAGCTTCCCACACTCCTCCTCTAAAAAATTATGACATAGCTGGGTAGGAGAGTCAATGACGGGTAAGAGCGTACTCCCCCGGTGCGACTCAACCTAAGCCAGGCCCTACCCCATCCTGCACGTAAGCCGCTGGACTGTTAGATGCTGCCCAGGTCTAAATTTCTCTCCGAGGGGATTTCTTTACGGAGAGGAAATGAGTGCAAGCTTGTGTGCATCCAGGTTCCGTCCAGTTTGTGCCTGGCCCTAGAAAAAGGACGAGGGCCTCAGGGCCTTGGCAGACCATGGGACGGCCGACCAGGGTCTAAGCCAAGGACCTACGGTGGGCCTACGCATAGGGCATAAGCCTCTGCACCCAGTCCAGAAAGGGCTACGATGCGCACATTCATAAAAAATAAAAAAGGGGGAGATGTTGGGAGCCGCAGCCCCGAGCCCGGTCGCCTCACTTGGCGGACGTGAGGCCTGTAGTAAAGAGTAAAGCCTGAGGTAGATTACCCCTCCCATCGAGCACGTTAGTTTCCTGCTTACCGCGTAAGCAACCCGCTCAACAATATAGTCTGCCTGGCAACTGATGATGTTAGCCAATCAGCTTGCCTTGCTTACTTTAACATGATTGGACACTGTATCCGTATATATACTGGTGCCACCCCTGGGGGGGAAAGGAGAAGCCCGGAAGTAGAAGCCCAGAAGGAGCCGCGGGGAGCGGACCGGTAGAGGCTTCGGAGCGAAGCCCGGAAGGAGCCGCGGGGAGCGGACCGGTAGAGGCTTTGGGGCAGACTGAAGCACAAAAGGAGCCGCGGGGAGCGGACCAGAGGAGGCTTCGGCTGGGAGCGATCCCAGGGCAGGCTGTAAGGAGAAGGAAAATAAAAGAAAAGGTTGTCCACTGCCAGACTTTGTCGTGTGTCCTTCCTGCCGGCCAGGAGCGACATCGACAGATACCTACAATATAGTAACACACTGAAAGTTCAGAAAAGCATAAGAGAAAGAAAAAGTCAGAAATCACAATCCTCAGAGAAAATGTTTCTTGACATTGATCTCAGCAATGATTTTTTGGATATGACATCAAGATCACAAGCAACAAAAGCAAAAATAGACAAGTGAGATTGCATAAAACTTCAAAGCTTCTGCATAGCAAAGGAAAAAATCATCAGTCCAAAGGCAACTTATACAATGGAGACTATATGTACCAATCTATATGATTGGTAAATATATATATATATATATATATATATATATATATATATATAGTAACATATATATTATATAACTATTAAGGTGTTAATGTCCAAATATGTAAGGAACTCTGACAGCACAATAACAAAACACAAAAAGTCAATTTTAAAAATGGATTAAGGATCTGAATAGATATTTCTCAAAAAATGGACTTACAAATGGTTAATAGGGATACAAAAAAATGGCTTGACATCAGTAATCATCAAAGAAATGTAAATGAACATCACAGTGAACCATTACCTTCACATCTTTTAGAATGGATATTTTCAAAGACAAAGATAACATGTTGGTAAGGATATGGAGAAGAAAAGGTTCCTTGACCACTATTGGTAGAAGTGTAAACTGGTGTGGTCATTATGGGAAACAGCATTGGGTTCCTTCAAAAATAAAGCTACAGCGTGGTCCAGCTTTATCACTTTTATGTTTATACTTAAAGGAACTGAAATCAGTACCTCAAAGAGATCTCTGCATTCCCATGTCCATTATTACAGTAGTCACAATAGCTAAGATATGAAAACAACCCCACATCTGATGACAGAAGAATGGATAAATGAAATATGGGAAACACTCAGACATGCAAACACACACAGACACACACCCCACTTAAATTTTATTGGGCCTTAAAAAAGAGATGAAAATCTTGCTACTGACAACAACGTGGATAAACTCAGAGGACATTATGCTAAGTAAAATAAGTCAGGCACAGAAAGACAAATGCTGCATGATTTTACCTACATGTGGTGGTTGCCAGGGATTGGAGGGCAGATACTGATACCGACAAAAGGGTTAAAACGTTTAGACAAGATAAATAAGTTCTGGAGTTATAATAATACAGTGTGATAATAGCTAACAAATTTACATTTTATACAAGTAATTTGCTTAAGAGGATAGACGCTAGGTGTTCTTACCAAACAAACTCATGAAAATATAAACATGTGAGGCAATGGATGTATTAACTAGCTTGATTGTGGGGATTGTTTCATACTCTATATATGTATCTAAATACTCAGTTATACACCATTAATATGTACAAATTTCTGTTTGGCAATTTTACTATGATAATTTTGAAAGTTCAAAATACATTTTAAAGTAACAAATTCTACTCTAAAAGGTGAAAGAAGTGTTAGTCTTTGCAAAAATGTATTTATTGCATTTGTTTGTTACATGATCCTATGGTCTCAAAACTTTTTTCAATTAACAATGCATATTAATACATGGTCTGAATGTGCACATTATACAAATAACATGTGCAAAATTATTCTTAATATGTATACAATATTCCTGTATTATGAATCATCTCTGATTTTCATGTTAATAATGCTGCAAAAATGTACTAAACATACATTCTCTATAATTTATTATTTAATCCTCCTAACCCTAAAAAAAGATACTGTTAATTTCTCTTTTATAGATGACAAAAATAAACTGAGAAAATATAAGTGACTATAGCTAGCTGTGGCATTCTGGGCAAGGAGCAGAGCTGAAATTTAAACCCAGATCTGTATGACACTGAATAGGAGACCCATAATTACCACAATCTATTGCTGATTATACACATCTATTGCATTTTTCCATGACTAATTCTCTAGGATAAATATCTGAACTCATACTTGCTATAACAAAAAGGAATCAAAATTTTAAATCTAGGAAACAGACAAAAAATGGTCAACGTGTTCAAAGATCTGCAACTCATGGGCTGATTGCAAGATTGGATTCATTCTGGGCTCATTCACCAGAACCAATGAGGACCAAGAGGTTACAGTTAATGCACAAAATGAACAGTCTCCCTGGGAGGTAGAAAGGGTTCCTCTGCAGGAGCAGCCCAGCAGAGTGGCCAGAAAAAACAACCCTATAGAAGAGACTGAGGGAGAAGCCCCTGGGTCCTCTCCCCCTGTTTCCTGAGACCACAGACCTTACGGTCGTCTGGTGCTAAGATTAGAATACAAAATTTGGGGAGTCTTTGTTTATATGCCATACTTAGTAAATCAGTATTTCAGAGCTCTTTTAAGAAAGAAAAGTCATCTTTGATCTCTGAAAGTGGAGGGGGGATAGGTGGTGGAGGAGAAAGGCATGAACCCATATAAGGAAATACATTCAATTGGAACAAAATGCAGCAGTGGCTTCTGTTTCTGATTAAAAGCCTTTGTTCCCTCGCAGCCACTGTCCTCCACCTTGCCCGAGCTTTCTGTCCAACCTCATTTTATTTGTAGAAGTCACATATTATTATAATTTAAAATGCTCTTTTGCCCAGAAAAATCTGTGACGTGTATACCAAAACAGACATGGACTGCTTAGCCTAAGTTGGCCTTTTTTCCCTTCTATTCTAATAGATCTTCTTTTCTTTTCCTTTTTGTCACTCAAAATGAGTGTCTGATGTACTAGCATAAATTGTTAAAAGCAGTTTTAGGTAAAGGAAGAGAGAGTAAAGTGGAGTTTTTTTCACAAAAGCCAACCTCAATTTATGTCAAAGAGGGTTAAAAGACCTTGGGATTAAAGCAATAAACTTGCTGCTGTCAAAGCTAAAACCCGCTAACAATTTAGTGCCAAACGCATGTTGTTCAATATCATTTCATATTATATTATGTCACAAAGAGCTGATGGTTCTGCATCACCCTGACAGCCCTGATTTACTCTGAAGAATTCATCGACATTTTGCACAGTCAAAGCTGACTTCATTTTGTTTGGATGGACGGTGGGAAATGTCTTCGTACTGTGTTCAAATATTAGTCTGGAAATCTATCCCAGATTAAAGATTCAGGAGCCCATTGGTCCACAGCTTCACCATGCAAGGGCTTTGAAAGGTAACTATAGACTTTGCACTGCTTTCATTGGCAAGGTATTTAGACCAAAGACTCTAATAAAAGTCAACAGATCTTAAATTAGATTTTCTTGACATCCCCTAAAGTATGGGAATCATTTGTCAACTCTTCAGAAAGTAAAACGTCACACTAAAAGATTTTCTCGGTGTAGACATGGATCATTTATGCATCTCCTAAAAGATGTTCATCATCATACTTTCCTATCATGTGCACACGTGATTCCCTTTGCCCACTTTCTTCCTTCCCGTACATAGCGACAATGGTGAACATGAGGATGTCTTGCAGTCAGTGGCAGTGGGACAGTGGAACTGCAGAAGCCAGGGTCAATGAGCAAATGATTTTTCTTGGGACAACTGCAGAGGAAAAGTGCCTCTGATATTACATGGCCTCTGCTTGAAGAACTAAAGGCAAATCAGGCTGTTTTAACATCAGATAAAGAAATATCCTGTATAATGTGACTTTCACAAATGTATAACCACAGTATGTATCTGTTTTATATAACCAGGTCTGAATGATTATGCCACAAACATTTCTGGGTAATAATATTAGACGCAACTGGTGATTTTTTTCTTTTCTTCTTTATGTATGTTTTCAAAGGATCATAAAATGTATAAGACTTACTTTGTTAAAACAAGAAACAAAAAAGTTAGAAAAACTCTGCTAAAAGGAATTCATTTTCCAAAGCAATTCCACAGTAAATATTCTTGTAAAGTGATGCCTTCCTCTTTGAAAATCAAAATAGAAATCTCTAATTTAATAGGGCTCTAAAATCAAAGTTCTCAAATGCTACTTTTCTTAAAGTCTGGCCAGCTGTCTGGCAAACAGGAAGGGGAATCAATCTAGTGATCTCTGGAAGTCACCTCCCATCCAGAGCCTGTGATTCTATCCCAGAAGTCCTCAGGGCTGCAGGGCACATTCCCACTGACTGTATGGTTGACAAGTGTGAAGAAGCCAACTTCCGCCAAAGGATGCTTAAAGACTTTGACAGGTGCTCAAAACAATTGCAGGTGACAGAATTCAGTGGTTCCAGAAAAGTGGACATATGTGTATGTACATGTACCTGTGTATACATGTGTATGCACACATATAATCTATCCTACAACTGAAAAAGATACTTCTCAGATTGCCGAGCTTCACCAGCAATATATCAACCTTGCATTTGCTAATGGACCTGGGTACCACCTACCTCTGACACAGGCTTAACCACCGCTTCCACTATCACCAAGAGCACATACTGCAACACGACTTTCCAGCCAGAGTGTGTTTTACTACATAAAACACTAAGTCAAAAAAGTTTTCTGTGTCTAGAGATCAGGACACCCTGCTCTGCTCAACATCACCGTGTGCCTCAGTTTCCCTCTTGCTGTGATTGATACAGGTATATTTACCGTGCCTGCCTTGGTATGGAATCTGGTAAGATGAGATGTGGCCAGTTAAGTGACTAGACACGTACTGGTGCCTGGGAGCCAGTGGGAGTGGCACAGGGGAACGGGATAGTAACTCAGAAGCTCCCTAGAATCAAGGCCCATAAACAGTCAGGGCTGCAAGGAAGACAGAGAAGACAGGCCCCAGCATTCACCATGGGAGATAGAAAGGCGAGGTAGTAGAGGGAGTCAGAATGGAGTTTAAGTTCAGAGGACGTGAAGACAGCTGCCATGTGACTCTTTTTCTGTTGTTGGAGTAGTGAAAATGGAACCTTGAACCTTTGAATTGAGCTACATCTCTAGCCCTTTCTTAATTGTTTTTCTGTTGAGATAGTGGCTCACTAAGTTATTATGTTTCCCAGGTTAAACTCCACATTGTTATTCTGCCCCAGACTCCCCCAATGCTGGGATTACAGGCATGTGCCACTGTCCCTAAGTCTAAGCAAGTCTTTGATGCATGAGGCAGGGACGGTGAAAAGATGAATTGCAGCAGGAGCCCCTCATGACACAGGAGCACTTGAGGAACTTCATTTCTCCAACTGTTTTTCATGTAGCCCTCAAAAAAGCAGAATAACTTCCTACCACATGGAGAAAATTATTCCCTGTGGATGCGGAGATTGCTGTTAAACTGGCCCCTACCTCCCTCCTCTCTTTCAGGACAGAAAATCACAGAGGCTGAGGCCATCCATTTTTGCACCCTGTATCTGTTGATTGGACTGGCTTCTGTGCTTGGTCCCTGTCCCTAAAGAGCTTGCCTCTGGCCATGCTTTTGCTGCCCTTGGTTTCTGGTTCTGACACCCAGGAGATGTACTGCACATCTCTGGCTAGCGGTTCTGTCTCTGGCATCATCTCTGCCTGGTTCTTCTCACAGGGCCCTCTGTGAAGTACCCAGCTCCCAGAGTGCCCAGGCTAGTATGGGAAACTGAAAAGAAACTGCAGTAATGCTAAAACTCAGAGGACAACACGCTGGTGACAGGGGCTGGGTTGCACATTGAAAGCAACCAAATCAGGAAGATTTGGATGAGGAGGAGACGCTTGGCCTGGGTCTCCACTGTGGCTATGTACACCCAGGTCTAAGAGGAAGAACTCGGGGGACTCCAAAGAAGCAGTGGGGTGATGGTGCTAGTGGAGTGGGACCCATACAGTTGGATACTATTTTTAAAAATCTGGACTTTATCTTCTGGGTAGCATGGGTCACAGGGGTTTTAAGCAAGGATGAACTATCATGGGTTCATCGGGCTAAAAACAGTTTTGATTTGCATCTTTCTGGTCTCTAATGCAGCTTAGCACCTTTTCCTGTGCTTGTCTGTCGTTTGTGCAACTTCTTTGGAGAAATGTCTATTCAGATCTTTGTTCACCTTTAAAACTGATTTTTCCCCTTTTTTTTTGACTTATAATAGCTTTTTACATATTTTACAAACAACTTCCATATCAAATATATTTTATAAATATTGTCTTCCACTCATCTGTCATCTCATCTAAGGAATCAGACTCTCACTGTCATCTGTCCTTCTTTGTTTGTCCTCTCATAAAAGCCATGAATAAGGCTGTTGCTCTCTGTGTAAAGTGATAGTTTTGAAAACTTTCTCTGATGAAGTCACTCCTGTGTTTTAAGAAGTAGGTATAAGAAAATAATCCCCCAGAGTTCCCATTGTTGTTGGGACGACATACAGGCACTTCCTCTGGACCACAAAGCCTTTGCCTGCCTCTCCACTTTGCCTGCTGCTCTGAACCCTGGTCACCCAGCTACAGATGTGAGCCCTCAGCTTCTCACACCTTGTCCCCTCCATACACCAGGCATCTTGCTCATCTTGTGCCCTTGGTTAGTTTCTTCCCACTTGTGTGAAGCTCGGTGCCCCTGCCCTTCAAACAGAGCACCTGCCTTTCAGGCTGCATTCATCCCAGATGCAAGACAAACAGAGACAATAAACTCATCTTACTGTGATTGGGAGAATTACTGAGCAATGAGCATTGGAATCAAAATTGCAGAAGGCTGTGAGCATTGTTGTGTGTATTGAGCCCAGCAAAGTATCCACACAGAACATCAAAGGAATGCAGGTCCCCACTGACCACCAGGGGCCTGGTGGATAAACTATGTCCAAAGGTCCTTCTCTGAGACTGAGACATTTCCAGATGAAGCAAGGCACACCTGAGAAAGCTTCTATTAAAACACACCCAGAGCTGGGTGTCATGCAATCCCAGGATTCTGGCTCTTTGAGGCAAGAGGATCATAAGTTCAATTTAGTGACTTAATGAGACCCTGTCTTAAGATAAATAAATAAATATATATATATATATATATATATATATATATATATATATATATGACTGGCAATGTTGCTCAATGTGAACACCTAGGGTTCAATTCCCAGTACAAAATAAAAGAAAAAGAAAGACACCAGTATTTATTGTGTTTCTGTCCTGCTCTATATGATCTGCACATTATCTCTCTCAGCATTGCAAATTACAACATTTATGAAGTTTCACCTAAATTCCCTGTTGACTTTTGGTGCCAAAAAAGTACCATCACTATCATCCTCTTAGTTAATTAGTAATTCATCAGCCTTCTTCTTCTTCTTCTTCTTCTTCTTCTTCTTCTTCTTCTTCTTCTTCTTCTTCTTCTTCTTCTTCTTCTTCTCCTTCTCTCTCTCTTTCTCTCTCTCTCCCTGTCTCTCTCTCTCTCTCTCTCTCTCTCTCTCTCTCTCTCTCTCTCTCTCTCTCTCTTTCCCTCTCAAAGGATAAGGGACCGTGTTTCTTAAACTTTCGGGGACATCTACTGCCTTTACTGATTTATATGTATATGTGCATGTTTTTAAGTTTTATTTTAAGAATAATTTTCTAAGAGACAACTGAAGTGTAAGATAGCCACCTTTCCTAGACTTAATTTCGACTGAACTTTCACCTTGAATCTGACAAGGAATCAAGGGTGGAAAGGATTTCACAGTCATTTGTTTAGCACTAGACATGTGATTCAGATGCAGCCAATGTGACGCAAAGAAATTTTGGGAATGCGGAGTCAAGGGCTTTCATTCTTTTGCAGATTTTACTGGAGGGTGGGTACAGATGCTGGAGTTACTGCAGCTATGCTGTGAACAGTTGTACAAGATAGACAGAGCTCAGTGTGGGAACCTCATCACAGTAATGAAATGCTTGGACCCAGATGCAACATTTCTAGTTATGTGTGGTAGTGAGTTTCCTGTACCCTGAGTCCCTGTTATATGCACAGAAAATGCCTTGCCAAATGCAATGTGTTGTTCCTACCTCCATGCATTCCTTCCAGGACTAGAACTCATCTGCATTCCTTCACATTGCCGTGTACTCACAAGGCTCTCCAGCAGGATATTACTATCTGCAAGGCTGAGAGTCCTACAACATCTCTGTTCCTCCTCAGCCACGACAGCCTTCAGCTCCATCCAGCCACCTGTCTCTCTCCACTAGGAAATTTTGAGCATTGCGGGGTTGATTCTTCCACCTGTAGTCTGTCTCATGTTCTGCAGTGTGTTTAAGCTATCCTCCTCCTCTGCCTCATAAATGGGACAACTTTTACAGATGCACATGCTAGAGCCATTGGAGTCTGGAGCTTGTATCCTCCCCCTCACCTCATCCTCCCCAGTGGGAAGGGCGATTTCCAGCTGTAGGCCAACTTCACCCATGACTGTTTCTGCTAAGGTCTCTCTGCAAGATGGGAGCCAAGGACACTGCCTTGCATAGGTCAAAGGGAGATACAGACTCCTGTCTATGTGTGGTCATGGATTCCGTCTCA
This sequence comes from Cavia porcellus, assembly GCF_034190915.1. Lineage (NCBI taxonomy): Eukaryota > Metazoa > Chordata > Mammalia > Rodentia > Caviidae > Cavia > Cavia porcellus. The sequence goes on along the minus strand of NW_026947490.1, from coordinate 40,352,657 downwards.
AGTTTGTGAAATCAGACTTTTATTCTCCCAGCAACATCCTCTGACAAGGCTGCCTGGAGGCCTGGCCCCTTTCTCATACTGGAGGCTTTCCAACCACTTAGCACAGTTTTTCAATTTCCACTGCTTATGCACATACATCTCTATCCCTGCGAATGGATTGCCACGGGAACTCTCCTCTCCAAAATTTTGATGCACGGCATTTTTACCCTGGAATGAGCCCTCAGTTAAAGCGATATTCACTAATATTCATTATGGAGTAATGGCATCTAGCGTGAGATCAAAAATTCATGGCAAGCACATTCTGCAATATTCTCCTTGAATGCATGCAGAGCAGATAGAGGACTCTGTGAATGTCAAATGTACACACATGCTGCATATCTGCATGTAAGTGTGTGATATGTGTGTGTGCACACACACGCAGCATAGATCATACCCTCTGTCTCAGACCCCACTGGCAGTGCAAGAGCCACTCTTTCTAGCAGCAGATGTATCTGCCAGGATTGCTCAGCCAAGCAGTGGCAGATAGGAATTTAGAGGAAGAATCAATAGCGGGAGGTTCAGTTCCTCCAACTCTACCACCAGATAGGAGTTAATTCATCAGTTCCACAATGCATTCAAAGAACACAATATGACACCAGCAGGGAGCAAATGCAGTTTTGAATCCCTGGGGCACAACAGGGATCTGGGTCCCAGGATCTGAGTTTGAGCTTCAATAGCCCTAATGTACACAAAGGTTGACCCTAGAGGTCCTTAGAACTCTCAAGGCATTTTAAGTTCTGAACCCTAAGACCAAGCACATTTGTTGACATGTTTTATAAAACACCTTTTGTAAGTCCTGACAAAGATCCTTGCTCTTCACTCCCCCAGGTGTGACTCTGCTAGCTCATGCCCCCATTGTCTTCTCTCCTGCCATCAGGAGCCTCCTCTGTCTGTTGCCTTCTGCACCAAGCCTGCCTACATCCCCTGGGAATCACTGCTTCTTGTCTTATTCTGAATGCCATTAGTGTATAGTGGTACTTCGGTTCAAGAACACTTTTGTTTGTGAACAATTCAGTTAGCAGATAGAATCATTTGGCAAAAGTTTGTTTTTGTTTGTGAAGTCTGCATCAGGTGAAGAACATGACTGTAGCCATCTTTCCTATAAGAATGCAACTATAGTCATCTTTTCCAGAATCATAGGGCAAATTAAGCTCATAAACTGAGGTACTTTTTTTTTGTTTTTTGTTTTTGCTTTTTTTTTTTCTCATTACTATTAGGAGCACCAGGGCAGCATTAAATAAGGATGAAATTTGGGGGGATTAAGATCTCATCCATCTTTCTGACCACATTTTGGTCATTTCTTGTTGCTAAACAGCCACTATGTTCCACGTGAAGAACACAAAGGGGCAATCACTGCAAGGGTGCAAAAACATTTGGCTTCATTATTTGCCATATGTGCATGTATATATGTGTATATGGATTTATGATTATGTGCTTTTTTTCATCCTCCTATTGACCCACAGGAGAGAGTATCCTAAGTCCCCAAAACTTACCACCTCATAAATCTTTTGTCCCTAATAGTACCTTTGGGATGACTACTCTGGGCTAATCTTTCACAAGGAATCCTATCTGGCTACCTGGCTTTGTATGGTTTGCTTTGTTGTCTTTTTATCTTTCTTCTAGATTTGCTTCATCCCACGAGCAGTTTCTTTAAGGGCCTGTACTATTTATGACAAGAAAATAGGATGGTGATGAGCAGATCTGAGATTTTTGTGCTTATGTACAAGCTTTTATATGTATGTGAAGTTATATACAGTATAAGTGTATACACATTCATGAATATGCAGTCATGTATCATACAATGACATTTCAGTCAATGACGGACCATGTAGGTGATAGAAGTCCTACAGGACAATGATGGAACTGAGAAACTTCTATCACCTACTAACACTGTCATCATCTTAATATCATTTGTCAACTCATTACTCATCTGTCAGTGGTGATGTTGGTGTAAAAATCCTACTTTGTCATCAGTCATATAAAAGTATATTGCATATAAAATTATGGACAGTTTGTAATACCTGATAACAATAAATGACTATGTTGCTGGACTAAATATTTACTATGCTATACTATTTGTCATTACTTTAGCGAGCCCTCTTATGAAATAAATGTTTACTGTAAAGTAGTCTGTCATGTTACATATGCTGTCAGCACCATGACATAATCACCTTACCAATTTCTTAGAAGGTAATCTTTGTCATTAAGGAATATGTGAATAAAATACTCCTCCAGTAAGATTCCCAACAATCCTGTTGGTGATCGGGAGCTGCTCAGGTGAGGTTCTGGACATTGTTGGTAGAGCATAGACCAGCAATGGATGGACAGGAGCAAAGAGTTTCCATGAGGTTCTCTGCACTGAAAATGCCTCTTTAAGGTTTACTCTGAAACCCATTCTGCCTCCCCTTACCCTATCATTCAGGGCCTTCAAGGACTGAGAAGATGCAAAGGATTGAGGACGAGGTTGACCTGTGCTGAAGGGAAGCAAAAAGAAAAGTGGGGGGAAGGAAGTATCAGTGAGCAGAGTGGAGTACATAGATGTGGATCTTAAGAGATGTAGCTCATCGCCACGTCAACGGAAGCACCAACTAATAGTGTCTTTGTAACTGGAGGGGAGCCGGGAGGCAGAACAGGTATCAGCGTCTTGGCCGAAGTTCAACTTGCAAGGCCTTCTCTCATTCTCAACACAGATACTTTGTAAGACAGATGTAGGGAGGCATATTTTCCAGTTTTCTCTCTTTTCCCATCCTTGGGGCAAAGAAAGCATGTTTTGTACGGACAGAAGGAACAAGCAAAGCTGAATCCCTCCAAATTGGATTCAAGATGAACTACGGAGAGCTTGAACACATCCCGCAGCCAGGGGATCATGTGCCACCTCAAAAACACAGAAATCAGGCTGAAATGCCGCACCATACACAGCCCACCTACTTACATTTCAATTTCAGATAAATGATGAATAATTATTTAGCATAAATATGCCCCAAATACTTCATGGGCCTTGCATGTTCCCATATCCCAAAAATGTATCCATTGTTGAGCTAAATTTCAATTTTAGTTGGGTTTTCATTTTTGTTTTTGTTGTGGTTGCCTATTTACCAGATTCAAGTTAGACAAAATTGACTCTTTCAATTCTGTGATTTTTTTATGTTATCACTCTACCTCCAAAGGGAGGTACAAGAGAAATCACAATTGTCACAAAAGAAAGAGACCCAGAGCAAAGATGAGCAGAGTCCTTGGGTCAGTACTGTGCCTGTGGCTCAGACAGTGCAGTCAAGAAAGGTTGCTAAAACAGACAAACCTCGTGTCTGATTTGACGGGAAAACCCTCCAGTCATCGGAGGTAACACTGCCCTGATGAACTTGCACAGCAAAACCTGCCCCAAAGCCCAGACCATCCACCCACCAGGGAGCAACTGGGACAACACTAATTCATTGCCAAAAAAAGGATGAAGTTTCATGTAATCTGTCTTTGTAACCCTAGAAACTGACACTTATAAGGGAAGAAAAAAGGCTAATACTCTGTGTGACAAATTGTATTCATTTTTTTTTATTTTTTGGTCTAAACCACTAATTATTTTACCTGTATGAAATTCCTCTATTATTTTCACTGCTGGAAAATCACAGGGTGGGAAGTGCCACTAGTACCTGTCACAGGCAAGGCGTAAACAATGCGATCCAATAAAATCTCATAGACCACAGTGCACACAATAGTGGCTTGCAGGGCTCGTCAGTAAAACAAAACATCAAAGCGAAAACCATTAACCAGCAGTAGCATGCAAGGAGAAACATGGCAAGTGAGCTCGAAGACTGAATTCTAATCTCTTTGCATGTCAGACTTCACAAATAAGGAAGACTGGGCAGCATGGTTGAGGACACAAGCTGGCAATGAGCTGCCAGGGTCTGACCATGCCTAACTCCTGTCTACAACACTGGTAACACAGCACAGTTAGGGGGATAACAGTCCTGCAGGTCCACTCAGCATTTTACAGTTTGCAAATTGTCCTTACATTCCCCAGCTCATTGACTCCTCCCCCAGATCTATACAACAGGACAAAATCCTGCTATTCTCCAGGAACCGATTATTGGAGGCTTTCTGATTTGATCAAGGGTAGCAAGATTTGGGAAGATAATCATTTATCAGATAGTCATACTACTATAGACAGCTAAGCTAGGTAGAAATATTATAAGCAGTCCATCAGGGCTGGGCCCTCAAAAGCGTTGGTCCAAAGATGAAAACTCATTGCCATGTTGGAGGCCAGGTTTCAAGACAAAGACAGAATGACCAGGCCTATATGCTTCCCCAAGGTTTTAAAAGATATGTGCTAACACCTGATCCAATAAAGTCAGACAAATATCAGTCATCCTGGTGGGTGACCAACACCTTCAGACTTATCCCTTCCCAAAAAATTCTTTCCTCTTTCCATTAATACTTGCTACATAACTTGATTCCCCACTGCATCAGTATTAACTATGCAGCCTCCATGTAGTCTTATTGGTTGATCATAGCTTTAACACATGTTGTTCTCACATGATCATGCTTCATAAAACTCTCAGAAAAGTGGGATCCTCAGCAATGTACTCAGGGCCCTTCCTTTCTCTCAGGAGCTATATCTCTCCCCATCAACAAATATTATCTATTCTTAACCTCTCTCAGTCCTTACAATTCATTCTTCAGTTTTGGGAAACACGAACTTGGCATATGTGACATCTAACAGGTTGGGAGTTACAATATTTCCCCTGTAGAATTCATATACCAATACTAGTGAATGTCTAATTACAAAAAGAGTTAAAAGAGAGATTTGGGCATCAAAAGAATCTGACTAAACACAGGGCACTAGGTGAGACTCCCCTAAGGAGAGAACATTGGTGCTAAGATCAGAGGCCAAGAGCAGGTTAGAAGAGAAACAACTTCCAGTCAAGGGGCGAAAGTCTGGTGGCAGGTGTAGAGAAATGAATCAGCTATGGCTGAAACCCAAAAAGCAAGAGGAACTGGCCAGAAAAGTGGGGTCAGCAGAGGTCAGACTAGACAGGGCACCTGAAGACCATAAGAGTTCAGGAAGCCATGCAAAGTGCTAAGCAAAAGAGCATACCTTGTCATGATCACTTGCAATATGCCTTTGCACCTCATGGACATGATGTAGCTCTAGAGCCTCACACTTCCATTCCATTAGGAGCTTCCTGAATCACTGAAATTTTATCAAGAGGCTCATGGCAAAGCAGGAGAGAAGGCACTAGTGATGCTGCCCAGTGGTATCCACTGGGAAGGAAACTAATGTAATACCTTTGACACTCTGTACTGGGTTGGTACTTGAAAATTTAGAAGAAGGTGGCATTCAAACAATGCAGGAAGAGGAGGAGGAGGAGATTGTGTAGGTGCAGATGTTCTGGGATAATGTGTCATTTGCTGAGTGGGGTCAGTCACACATGTGAGGAGAGTAGACATGTTTTGAAATAAGTCTCTAAGTGAAGAAAAGCAAATTAATCTAATGAGTGAACCTAAAGAGATTAATAGGATGTAGAGATATTTGGGGGCTGGCAATCATGGATTTGGAGTGGAAATAGTCAGGTGGTTGAATTGGTCTCCCAGCACTCTTGAGTGATAGACCCATCACTTCCTGACCCACATAGAACTTAGCAGCCTGAATAAGAGGGCAATTGTGTAAATGTTATATGCAGCTGACTCAGTCCCTCCAAGGAATCTGCATACTCTTTGAGAACATAGCTTATCTGTCATTTGCCCTGTTCTTGTTCTACTGTCTTAGGTTCTTCAAAGAGTGTGTCAATGGCATTTTACAAAAAAATGAGGAGAAACTTGTAAAAGCATTACAAAAATTTGACAGTGTGCAAAGCAAAACTGAGAATTTAATTATTACTGCATCAATCAGAAGGTCTTATATGGATGGTATCAGTTGTGCTGAGTGTTTTATTTTCAAATTGCACACATTACAGAGTATCCTATTTATCCATGAAATCACTAATGAGGTGGATATTATAAGCCTCATGTTTAGTCCAAGACACAGCTGTTGCTGGTTGTTGAAAGTCAAAGGACAAAGGTGTTTCAGAATAGTGCTCTTGACACATGAATGAGGGAGAGAACTTGATCTATGAGGACTCAAACCTTGACAATATTCGGTATAGATTTACTGTACTCAAAGCTCATGATGAGAGATGAGTTCTTCAGACTTATATTTTTGAATGCAGAGTACAGTTCTCAAATTTCCAGGCCTATGAATGCACAGGGCTGTCCCTTCCAAGACTGAGAGGTGCCAACAATGTAGAGAATTGTCTCTGGTAGCTTTACCTCCTCATAGGGGAAAAGTGGCAGTGGATTGTATTGGTCTAAAGTTATTTTCCTCATCTAATGCTGTTGGGATAACTGTGATAAAACAAAAGCCCTGCCTGGAGGGAAGGACATTTTCCTGGATATGCAGAGGCCAGAACCTCATGGTCCATGCCTGACCACAGTCTATGAATCTAAAACTAATCTCAAAGAGCCTGGGGCTGGTCATAGGAACCCAGCAAATGCGTCATTTTTCCATATGCTTTGAACTAAACACATCATCCACACGAGACTCTCCACGTACCTCCTATGTGTGTTAATTTTTTGCCAGTATTAGCTAAGAAAGAAATACTCAAACAAAATGCCAAGAACTTGACAGGTCTATTTTTCAGAGATAAATTAAGAAGAGGGAATCCATTTAGAAATTGGGACATTGATATTAAATGGGGAAAGCCACTCTTCCTTTCAAAAGAGCTCCCCTTTTTAAAAATCAGTGTGAATCCAGGAATCCATGTCATGCTTTGGAAGGTATTCTTGAGTTTCAGGGAGAAATTAGTTGCATGCATGTTAAACTAAGATATGGCTGGGCCTATTCCACTTCTTACATATTCAAGAAATATCAAGAGGATATATTAAACTAAGCGCCCATGTTAATGCAACATTACAGAACTTGATTACAGCCCAGGACTCAGGAAAATCATTTCCAGCTCTGCAATGCTACATTCCACATGTAATATGTTGTTTGACGTTATTTGTTATTTGTTAAATGTATGCTAGTGTGAAGTTTCCTAAAGAAGTTTCCTGACCACAGGTTGTTTAAAAAGTTCAATCTCGTGTCACACTTGTATTCAAGAAGTATAATTTCCTTAACATTTCCCTGAGCCAAGGCAGAGGGATGTTAGATGTGCCACGTGTCAGGAAGACTAAGTGAACCAGACTCAGCTTCTGCCCTCCAGAGGCTTACAGTTCAATGAGAAGAAAGACTCAGGCAGAACTAATTAAACACAGTGTGCCAAATGAATAAAATCCCTGCACCCAATCGTAGCAGATGAGCTGACAGCAATGGTGACTAAATGATGAACGTGTGTAACATATACAGAATGGACACATTGAGAAATGATCCACACCATGGAGGTAGATACAGTTATAAGTATACCACTAATTTCTGTTAGTTCATCAAAAATATTGGTTTGTGCTTTGTTTGATTCTTTGATCATTTTTTCATGCGTACATCTTGTAATTTGAACAACTACTTTGAAGATAACATTATTAAATATATTAAACCACTGTTAATTTCCTATTATTTTGTTTTGAAATTCCATATCATAGTTTTTTATTCTTTTTTTCATTTTAAAATACAAAAAAATCAATGAGTTGCTTATTTCTGAATTTTTGCATTTAAGATTTTCAAACCACAGTTGACCTCAGTAACTAGAACCACAGAATGCTAAGGTACAGATAAAGTGTAAGCCATGGACTAATTTCACTGGATAAAGATTGTGTACTGGGCATAAAATGTGTTATAGAAACCCTGATTTTATCATTTGAAGATAATTCCTAAGGGGTCCAGGAAGAATGAAAGAAAAATTCTTAAGAGACATTTCTTCTAAAATGAATATTATCCTAGAGTAATTCATGTTATACCCACCTCTTACCTATCTTCACTGGAGGATATGCAGACAAGTCTGGTCCTAACCATACTTCATTCTAGGGATCTGGAACATTTCTCCCACTGAATAAAACATAAAGTAACTTAACAAAAAGTTGTCTTTTAATTAAATAAGTGAGGCTTCTTTGATATACCAGTTATGTAAAATAATAGAAAACGTATTTATATTTTAAAACATGACATAATGTTGCATGCTGTGATTAGTTAATATTTCTCATAATGTTGATTTACATCTGCTCATTATAATTGTTTCTGTAAATATATTTGATTATGTCTTCCTGTGATCATTTCTATTCTTGCCTATTTTAAATATTAGAAAGACAATAACAGAAGTTTTCTTTATGTCCTCCAAATTTACTTCTTTTACATGAACTTTACTACGTTATTCCATTAGTTAGTTTGAAAATTTTGTTGATTTAAAAAAATTCTCATACATCTTTGAGTTATCTTTATATACTTGATGCAAATATTTTCTATCAGTTTCACTTTTAACGAGATATTTCTGAACCATATATTTAAAAATTTTTGATAATTTCAAATCACATACCTCTTTCTATTTCTATTGAGATAAATTCCATTGTTCTCTTTTGATTCTCTCACAACTTTCTTCCCATGTTTGTATGTGTCCTGGTGTTTGTGGGTATGTGTGGTGATAGTTAATATGTATTTTAAATTAATTTTCTGAATTTTTCATTAAATACCTAACATATGTAAACAATTTTCCCCATTTCTTGAACATGCTTTCAGCTCTCAACAATTGTGAACATCAGTGTATCTCATGATAACACCAATATGCACAAAGATCTATTTCTAAAATTTCTAGTCTATTTCATCTCTATTTGTATATTCTTAAGCAATACCTCACTTCTTTAATGATTAGTGCCTCATAAATTTGATATTAGATGGTGAGAGTTCATTCCTTTGATCATTTACTTCAAAATTTCATGACTGCCCATGACTAGCTATCTTCCATTTATTAGAATCTACTTGTCAATTGCCATAATAATCTCTCTGCAATTTTTATTGGGGTTACATTAAATTTTTAGATAATTTTGGAGAGAAGCAACGTTTTATAAATAGATCTTCCCAGCCATGAACATTAAATCATTCTCCATTTATATTCAAGTCAACTTATTAAATGTTACATTTTTCTATAAAGATTTGTCTTATATATCATTACATTTCTTTACTCCTTCCTATAATACTTTTTACATTCCTTGCTATTTTGAACAGGGTGCGTTGTACTTGATTATCACTGGTGTGTAGGAAGGCTTTGACTTTTGCATATTAATTTTGTATCTGGACACTCTGCTGAAATCTTCTATCAATATTAATGGATTGCTAATTATCACAATTGTTAATAGATCTTCTTGGATTATTTAAATTAGTTAATTATAGCACGCTCAAATGAAGATAGTTTTGTTTCTTTCCAACTTTTCTTACTTCCTTTTCTCCTTTGTTAATTAGCTAATTACAATCTAGTAAATTGTTGAATCATAATAACTGTTTTTATGTTTCTTAATTTTAATGAGAATGCTTCTATTTAACCAATACTTTATATAGTTGACTTTCTGTTTTGATATTTTAGTCTATTCTGAGTTTATTACTCTTACAGTGGTATATTTTTTAATGCTGTCAAATGACTATTAAGATAAATATTAAATGGTTTACTTCGATTTGTTAGAGATTTACTATGTAGAAATGCCTAAATTTACACCTGCAGCCCCAAGTGTTCCCCAAGATGTCAATTTTTTTTCTTTTATCATCAGTTGCTTATTAACAACCTCACTTGGACAAATGATAGAATTCCAAAATTTAGGATAGCTCCAAATTCAACTTCTGATTTTCTTACCCAATTTCTATTTCCTCACTAATTCAGTGTCAGTAAATGGCAACTCTACCCAGCCTAATGGAGTCGTCTTTGGTCCTTTGCTTTCTCTAATAAATCATATCTAATCTATTAGTAAATATTGTGACTATATTGACTACTTTTCTTATTGCTGAAACAAAATGTTAAATACCCACACATTAAAAGAGGAAAGATTTACTTTGGTTCACAGTTTGTAGAGGTGGCTTCCTAATCAGCTGCCTCCAAGGCAGGGAGGGATGGTAGAGGAGTGTTGTGGAAGAAAAAATAGTCCATAGGAAGCAGAAAGAGGCAATGAAGCAACAGCCCTTCCCCTTTATCTTATCTAAAGTGATGCCACTCACACTCAAGGTGGGGCTTCCCATTATACATACCCAGAACTATAATAAACCAATTAGGGTACTAATCCAGTGTGCGAAACCTAGTCCAGCATTATATATCCATGATCCAGCCACCTCCAAAACCCTCCATCTATGAGCACACAAGGCTTTAGCAGACATCTAAATACAAGCCATACCAGTGACCTTTGCTTTTTAAATATATCTGGAAATGCAGGTGTCTACATTTTCATCCCTCTAACCCAGCAGTGACAAATATATGGCACACGTGCTGTGGAAGTCTTTTTGTTATCACTGAAAACCCCCAAATATTCACCATCGTGGCTGTAACTCAGTTTATCAGTGCTGCTCACCAGAGTGGCTTCCGTAACACCAGGATAGTCTCCATGTTTTCATATTTTGGGATTTTTTTTGTTGTTGCTGTTGCTTAAATGCTGGGGATTGAACCCAGAGCCTTCACACTGAGCTGTATCCCCAGCTCATTAAATTATTTTTTTTTTTGAGTAAGGGTCTTAATTTTTTGTTTGTTTTTTGAGAGAGGGTCTCACTATCTAGCCCAGGCTGGTCTTGAACTCACCATGTATTGCAGGCAGACCTCAAACTAGTAGTAATCCTCCTGCCTCTACCTCCCAAGTGCTGGAATTACAGGCATGCACCACCATACCTAGCCCTTAGGGTCTTGTTAATTTGCTAAATTGCCAAGGTTAGACTCAAAATTGCAATCTTCCTGTTTCCCAGAGTGCTTGATCATGGCCATCACCACCACACCTAACTCCATGTTTGTGCATTTGCTCTGTACCAAAACAGTAGCCATAGTGATCCTCATGGTCCCTCCTGCTCCAGATGTTTACTCTATTTCCATAACATTTAAAATAAAACCCAAAATTGCTTCCATGCCTTTCAAAGCATAACACAATCTGGCCATGAGAATTCCCAATGTCATTTCCTATCACTTTTTCCTTGCTCCATCGTTTCAGGTACACACTGTGCCTTCCCCATCTTTTTCAACTGTTGTTCTGCATGGAAAACCTTTTTCACATGTACTCATATAGCTCTTTTTCTACTTTATTCTGGCCTCTACTGAAAAATCATTCTATCACAGCAGTCTTTCTTGAACATGCACTTTCAACTGGCCATATTCATCCTTTTATATTTCTTTACCCCGTTTTCATTTTTATCATCATCTTACTTTGCCTTATATATTTTAAAATTGTTCCTTGGTGTGTCTCAAATTATACAAAAAATTTGTAATGGAATCCTCAATTTTCCACACTGCACTACTCCCACTGACTGAAACAAGATGCATCCAGATCTTATCCAAAGTTCCCTGGAGCAGGTACAAAATTGCCTTCACTTAAGAATCACTATGTTTTGTTCAATTTTATTACAACTGATGATATAGGCAATTCTTTTTAAGATAACAAGAGGCATTATGGTAACCATTGTTGATCACCTTGTATTTTGTTTTTACATTATGTATTATGTCCATCCTTTTGATTTGACTGACTCTGTCCTGGTATGTCACATTTGGTTTTACTTTCTTAAAAAAAAAAAGTAATAAGAACTGTGGGAGTAATAAAACCCAAAATGTGTAATTGTCATTGTACAAAACAAAGGAAAAGAAAGTTCTCTAAAAGATATAACTGCATATACATTTAAGTGTATAAGATAGATAACCATATTACTGAGTTTTGTTGGATTATTGAACAAAACTGTTTGCAGTCTCACTGTTTGAAAGTCCTCTCTATATGCTTTAATTTTGTAACTTCAACAACGATTTCTAAGATGACAATATGTAATTAATAGTGATTTCCTACTGTTTATTTTTTCTGAAATTCTGTATGACTTGTACCCTTTTTATGTTTTTTTTTCTTTTTTTCTCCTTAAATAAAATTTTAAAAAAAGAATCACTATGTTAAATGATTGCATAAAAAAGAACAAAGGGATAAAATTAGTATTCTAAGCTTCTGCCTGAAAATAGGTAAGAGAAAAAGAAAAAGTTAATACAAAAGCAAATGGAAGAAAATTTTAAAAACCAGAATATAATAACAAATAATAAAACACAGAGAAATATAAAATGGAAAATCAGGAGAGAAATAATAAAGATTGTAAACATTGATATAGTGACCAAGAAAGAGAAAAAGAAGATATAAATAACTGACACTGGGAATCAAAGAGACCCAAAAATAAAGAAAAGTGGCTATATATTACCATTAATATTAAAACAAACTTCAAAAACTAGAAAGATTTTAAAATATCAATTTTAAACATCCATGACCACAATAATAGACTTTCAAAATGCATAAAGCAGCCCTGAGAACTAAAGACAATAGACAGAAATAATTACAGTTGGAGATTTTAACATTCATCCTCAATACTTTGTAAAACAAGTAGACAAACCATCAATATGAACATAAAAGAGAGACTATACTATATTACTAATCAGCGGGGCTTAATTGATTTAGATATGCCACCCAAAATAACAGAATGCATACATTTTTCAGATACCCAGAGAGTAATCACCAAGACTATAGTTTAGGAAAAGATAGAATTGCTAATAAAATTTAGATGATTTGAATTAAACAGAGCAGTTTCTCTAACTTCAATAGAACATATAAAACCAGGGATTGTAGTCACAACCTTGTGCTTACCAGGCAAGTGCTTGAGCTACTGAGATAAATCCCTGGTCCTACATTAGATATTTGAAAAATCATAAGACTATCTGAAAAATCACCAAATATTTGGAAAGTTGAACAGTAGTCTTCTAAATAACCAAGTAGTCAAAGCAAATATTATAAGAACAAGTTTAGAAAATATCTTAAGAAAGTTAAAAATTACAAATATGTGCAGCGGCTGGGGTGAGTCCACGTGCCATCCCAAGCCCCAGGAGACTTTATTAATATCATCACTCCCAGAGCTCAAGGACATGCCCAGAGCCCAGCCACACTAGGCTGCGCTCACTGGGAAGGTTTCAGGCCCATCCAGGACATGCCCAGTGACCTTCTTTCAAACCAGGAAACTCAGCTGGCAGCTGGGGTTAGTCTGCATGATATCCAGAGCCCTGGGAGACTTTAAGATCATTGCTCCCAGAGCTCAAGGACCCACCCCGCTCCCAGCCACACTAGACTAGCCTTGGGAGGTTTTGCGGCCCAAGTAGATTACGCCCATGACCTTCGATTACGGGAGTTGAAAGCAGATGAAGGGAGTTCCAGGGCATTGGTCTTTGCCTGGGGAGAGCTTTAGCCCATCATCCACAGTGGCTAGGTGCCTGCTCAGCTACCTGGAACACTGAAGGTGGCACAGGAGGTCCTGAGGGTCTAACTGGACCAGGCTCAGCAACTGCCATTCAGTCGCAGGAGCCTAGAGCACAGGAGATGATTTCCAACACATCCAGGGGAAGCCTTAGGACAACACTTGAAGCATAGAAATATAGGAAAATGACAAAGTGAAAGACCAAAATGCAATCTCAAACCTCTAGCCCATCCCAAGAAACCTTAGGAGCTATGTATATAGAAAAAATATATGCCATACACCTAAAATATCTGAAATAATAGCAACTGAAATAAAGAAGCAACTCCAGGAAGCTTTAAAGAAATTCAAACTACAAATAATCTCCCAGGTAAAAGAAGAAAGGATAAAAGTAATGAAGGAAATGCTGAACACATCTAAAGAAGACACATTTTAAAAATTGGTGGAACTAAACAAAAAGGTAGAATCCCTGGATAAACAATATAAGAAATAAACAGAATACATAAAGCAAATGTAAAGAAATATACAGGAAATCAAAAATTCCATTAAAAGTTGTAAAAACTGCCTCAATGAAAGTGAAGATAGAAATTCAGACCTCAAAGATAGTATTGCAGCTAGTGACCAGGAAAGGAAAGATCTTTTAAAAATAACAAGGAATCAGGAAATAACAATTTAACAGCTGCAAGATGAAGCAAAGAAAAACAACATAAGATTGACAGGGATAAATGAAAAAGAAGAGAACAACACAGATGATATCAAGAGGCTATTCACAGAAGTAATAGCTGAAAATTTCCCAAACATGAGAATGGAAACTGACATTAGGATTAGTGAAGCATATAGAACTCCAAATAGTCTTGGCAAAATAAAACTAAACTCAGACATATAATAATCACCATTCCAGAAATCCAACATAAGAATAGAATACTAAAAGCTATCAGAGAGAGAAGACAGATCACCTATAATGGAAAGCCTATCAGAATCACAGTAGACTTTTCAAAACAAACAACAAAGTCAGGAAGAGCATGGGGTGAAGTATTTCACATCCTAAAGGAAAATTATTTTCAACCCAGATTGATGTACCCTGAAAAACTGTCCTTCAAAATCAATGGAGAAATAAGATATTTCCATGACAGAAACAGCTGAAGAACTTATGAACACCAAGTCAACCCTGCAAAGAATACTGAAAGACAGTAAAGATACACATAGGAAAAAAACACTAAGCAAGGTAGACAACTAAACAGAATGGAAAGATAAAGATGCAATGGCAGAAAGATAACATGTCAACAATAAACCAGTATATAACAGTTACAACCATTAATGTAAATGATCTCAATTCACCAATTAAAAGAAATAGACTGGCAGAGTGGATGAAGAAACAACATCCAACCATATGCTGTCTGCAAGAAATCCATCTAACCCAAAAGGAAACTCACAGACTGAAAGTCAAAGGATGGAAAACAATACTTCATGCAACAGAAAACAAAAAAAGAAGTAGGGATAGCTATTCTGTTTGCAGATAATGTAAACTTCAAACCAAGAATGATCCTAAGAGATAAAAAAGGTCACTACATACTGATTAGGGGAAAACTTCAAAAGGAAGAGATAACTATCTTAGATATATATGCACCAAATTCCAGAGTACCTAGTTATACAAAGCAAGTATTAATAGAAGTGAAAAATCAAATTAGAATAACACAATTATAACAGGAGACCTTAACACACCATTGACACCAAGGGACAGATCAACCAGACAGAAAATCAGCAAAGAAATAACAGAAATGAATCATACCTGTGAACAAATGGACTTGACAGACATATATAGAGTGTTTTATCCAACAACATCAGAATATACATTCTTCTCAGGAGCACATGGGACATTCTCTAAAATAGACTATATATTAGCTCATAGAACATATTTAAATTAAATGCAAAAGAATTGAAATTATCCCATGCATGTTATTAGATCATAGTGCCATAAACTAGAAATTAATGATAAAAGAAACTGCAAAAAACCCACAAATACATGGAAATTGAATGATACACTCGAGCAATCAGTGGGTCACAGAGGAAATTAAAAAAGAAATTAAACAATACCTACAAGCAAATGAAAAGACAAATACAACTTACCAGAATCTGTAGGATGTAATGAAAGCAGTCTTCAGAGGAGAATTTATTGCACTGAGTTCCCACATCAGGAAAACAGAACAATACAAATAAACCACCTGTTGCTACACCTCAAACATAGAAAAAGAAGAGTAAGTCAAACCTAAAGCCAAAAGAAGGGAGGAAATTATAAAAATCAGAGCAGAAATCAATGCAATAGAGAGTAAGAAAACAATCCAAAGAATCAAAGAATCAAAGACTTGGTTCTTTGAAAGAATAAATAAAATCGATAAGCCCCTAGCCAACTTCATTTAAAAAAGGAAAGAAACAGCACAAATTCATGCAATAAGGAATGAAAAATGTGAAATCACTACAGACTCTGTAGAAATACAGAAGATCATCAACACCCATTTCAAAATCCTCTATTCTCATAGGTTCAATAACACAAAAGAAATAGACAAATTCCTAGAAACATATGAAGTACCAAAGCTTGGTCAAGAAGATGTAAAACTGCTGAATAACCCTATTTCTATTAATGAAACTGAAAATGTAATTAAGTCCCTACCTACAAAGAAGATCCCAGGCCCAGATGGATTCATTGTGGAATTCTACAAGAAATACAAAGAAGACTTAATGCCAACACTCCTCAAGCTCTTTAATGAAATTGAAAGGGAAGCAATTCTTCCTAAGTCATTCCTGGACACAAATATTACTCTAGTACCAAAAACTGAGAAAGACCCAACTAAAAAAGAGAACTACAGGCCAATCTCCCTAATACACACAGATGCAAAAATCCTCAATAAAATATTGGCAAACAGGATGCAGCAAATCATCAAGAAAGTTATACACTACAACCAAATGGGATTCATTCCAGGCATGCAGGGATGTTCAACATACCTAAGTCAATAAATGTAATCCACCATATCAATAAAGCCAAAAGTAAGAATCACATAATAATTTCTATAGATGCAGAAAAGCTTTTGATAAGGTCCAACCTTCATTCATGCTAAGAATCTTACAGAAAATTGGAATAGATGGTCTTTACCGCAATATGATAAAGGCCATCTATGACAAACCAACAGCCAGCATCTTTTTAAATGGCCAAACACTTCAAGCCTTTACCTTAAATCAGGCACAAGACAAGAATGTCCCTTATCATTGCTCCTATTTAACATAGTACTGGAAATACTAGCCAGAGCAATAAGACAAGGGAGAGAAATAAAAGGGGTAAAACAGGAAAAGAGGAAGTTAACTTATCATAATTTGCAGATGACATGATACTCTACATAGAAGACACCCAAAACTCCATTGAAAGTCTCTTAGGTATACCAAATAAATTCAGCAACATAGCTGGATACAAAATCAATATTCAAAAATCAATAGCATTTCTATACACTAACAACAAAATCACTGAGAGAGAAATAAAAGAAACCACACCCTTCATACTAACACCCAAAAAAGTGAAATATTTAGGAATTAATCTCACAAAAGAAGTAAAGATCTACACAGGGAAAATTATGAAAAAAGAATTTGAAATTCTGAAAAAAGAAATTTGGAATTCTGAAAAAAGAAATTGAAGATGATCTCAGAAAATGGAAAGACATCCCTTGCTCATGGATAGGAAGAACAAATATTGTGAAAATGGCCATCCTCCAAAGACTGTTATACAGATTCAATGCAACCCCAATGAAAATACCATCAACATACCTCATAGATCTAGAGAAATCACTCCTAAAATTCATCTGGAACCAGAAGAGACTTAGAATAGCAAAGGCAATTCTAAACAGCAAAGGCAAGGCAGGAGGCATCACAATCCCTGACTTGAAGTTATACTACAAAGCGACTGTAATAAAATCAGTGTAGTACTGGAATAAAGACAGATCTGAAGATCAATGGAGTACATTAGAAGATACAACCACAACTGTCAACACACTCAACCACCTTATCTTTGATAAAGGGGCCAAACATTTTCACTGGAAGAATGACAGTCTCTTTAATAAATGGTGCTGGAAAAACTGGCCCTCCACATGCCAAAACCTAAAGCTAGACCCATGCCTATCATGACATACTAAACTAAAATCTAAATGGATCAAAGATCTGAATATTAAAACAGAAACACTAAATATGTTGGAAGACAAATTAGGCAAAAATCTTGAAGACATAGGGGTAGGTAGAATTCATGAACAGGAATCAAACCGCATGGGAAATAACTTCCCAGAATCAATAGCTGGGATCAAGTCTTATTAAAAAGTTTCTGAATGTCAAAAGAAATCCCCAGCATAGTGAAAAGAAAACCCACAACTGGGAAAAAAATCTTAGTGAACTGTCCCTCAGACAAAGGACTTCTGTCTAAAACATATAAAGAATTTAAAAAATCAGACCCCCGAAATTCAAAGACTCAATCAAACATGGGCATCTGAGATGAATACACAGTTCTCAGATGAAGAAATACAAATGGCAAATAAATACATGACAAAATGTTCATCATCATTACTCATTAGAGAAATGCAAATTAAAACCACACTGAGATTCCATCTCACTCCTGAAAGAATGGCCGGGATCAAGAAAACTATCAACAACAAATGCTGGAGAGGCTGTGGGGAAAAAGGAACTCTCCTACATTGTTGGTGGGAGTGTAGACTGGTGCAGCCATTGTGGAGGTTACTCTGGAGATTTCTCAAAAAGCTGGGATTGGAAGTCCCATTTGTTCCAGCTAGGCATATTCCCAGAAGAACTGAAAGCATCATACCCCAGTGATATATGTGCACCCATGTTTATAGCAGCACAATTTGTAATAGCCAGATCTTGTCTAAGTATCCATCAACTGAAGAATGGATAAAAAAGCTGTGGTAATTTTATACAATGGAGTACTACTCAGCTATAAAGAATGATCACATTGGGATATTTAAAGTAAATGGATGCAAGTTAAGACCATACTCATAAGTGAAATAAATCAAACTCACATGTATAAATACCGTATAGCCTCCCTAGTGTAAAAAATTAAGAATTTATAGTAATCAAGATTCCCCACTACATTGCTCTGAAGCCTTATAATGTCTGCATTCGTTAGTTGGAATGATTTTATCCTAGTTTGTTTGATTTTATTATCTGCTGTGATAGTATAAACAGCTATTTTAAAGAAAACAGGACTTTAGAATAGCCAGTGCTGATTTAGTATCATCTTACTCTGAAGTCCTACTATGCTTTTGTTTTTCTCTTTGGTTCTATCCTGTTATATCTTATTGGCTATTATTATGTGTGATAGTATAAACAAAATTTCTTTGGAAAGTGAGATAATATATTAGCCATTGTTCATTCTCAGCTATTTGGTTCTGAAAGCCCTGTAATGCTTTCTTTCTCTTGAATGGTTTTATACCATTTTGTTATGTTTGATACTAATGTATATGAAGCTATGCTCAACTATTTCAAAGAAAGAGACATTATGGTAGTTACTGTTAATTATGGGTTGTCTTGTGGTAAAATGCTGTGTTACTTGCAAAAAAATACAAATATGTGGAATATAGCTAGAAGCATGCTTAGACAGAAATATATATTTAAATGTTTATATTCAAAAAGGACAATGTTTCAAAATTAATAATGTAAGTTCTTACCTTAAAAATCAGCATATAAGTAAGTTTCAGGGATCTACTGCAAAATATTGTGCTTATAGTTAGTGATGACACATTGCACACTTAATCTTTTCTTAAAATGGTGGATATCATGTTTTTCATTCTTGCCACAATAAAAAGAAAATAAAAGTCAAAGTAAACAAGAAAAGGAAATTAATAAAAACAAAAACAGCCAAAATTCAATGGTAGTAGACGTGGATAAATAGACATAGAATTTGATGAGTGTAGTCTATGTGCATGTAGGACTGTGACCCTGAACTTCATTAATATATATAATTGATACATATTAAACATAAAATGAAATAATTATAAATGATACACTTTAAATTTGCAGTAGTAGGGCCAGGGATGTGGCTTTCTCTCTCCTGGACTTGATCTCTAATTGTTTTCCTTTGCCTATTAAAGCCTGTCTTTCCAACCTATCCACAAATACTGGTCTAGTTGCCCCTATTACTCTCTGGTTCTCTGTCATACAAAGCATTGTTTTCTCATATTTGATTTTTAGTCCATGTACTCTTTTTCATGTTAATTATATTTCCTATGAATAGCATCTTGGTGGATCCTACCTCCTGATCCACTCTACATGTGTTCTGTCTTTTTAAAATTTATTGTCTTAAGGTCATCTATATTAGAGATTATAACCAACCTTTCTGCCTCTTTTCTGTTATGCTCTGTTTTTGCCATCAGTTGTCTGTTTATCTTCTTCATTCTGTTTTCTGCTCCATTCATTGAGGCCTCTCTTCCACTGTTCCTGGAATCCTAGTACTTTTCTCTCTCTCCAGGATGCCCTGCAGTATTCCCTATAGAGTTGGATTGGTGTCACAAATTTCCCACATTCCTCTTTGTCTTGGAAGGATCTTGTTTCTCCATTAATTTCTAGAGACAGTTTTTCAGGGTATATCAATCTAGGCTGGAGGTTATTTTCTTTCAGGGCTTGGAATATTTCACTCCAGGCTCTTCTGACCTTGACGGTTTATGTCCAGAAGTCTGCTGTTATTCTGATGGGCCTTCCTTTATAGGTTATCTGTTTTGTCTCTAACAGCTTTTAATATTCTGTTCTTATATTGAATTTCTGCGATCTGATTATTATATGCTTGGGTGTAGCTGTGTTTTGATTGTAGGTGGCTGGAGTTCTGTATGCCTCATACATCTGAATATCATTACCTTTCCTATGTTTGGGAAGTTTTCCTTAATTATTTCTGTGAATAGCCTTTGTGGTTCCTTTGTTTGTACCCCTGCTTCTTCATTCATATTCTTTATTCTCAAGTTACACATCCTCTTGTCGTCTTCTAGCCTTTGTATTGTTACTGCTTGTTTCCTTGTTATTTTTAAAAAGTTTTTCCTTTCGTAATCCCACATTGCAAACTTTTCCTCCAATTTGGATAATCTATCCTTAGTTTCTTTCAAGCAGTTTTGCCAGCTTTCCATAGAATTTTTAATTTCCTGGTAATCTCTTTGAATATGCTTCATATATTTTATATTTTCTTTATATTCTTCATCAAATGGTTCCCTCCTTTCTTTGTGTTCCTCCATTCTTCCGTCTGTGTCTTCTTGAGGGGTGCTTAGCATTTCTTTTATTAGTCTTCTTATATATTGCTTTACTTGGCAAAATGTTTCACTTTTGAACTCATCTATAAGGTCCTGAAGATATCTCTTTACATCCACTGGTGCCGTGTCTGATATTGCATGTATGCTGTCCTCATTCTCCTTTGTATTTACCTGTCCTGGGTCAGTGTTCTCAGGGTTGGGACCAGGGGACTTTTTCTTGTTGCTTCCTCTTCCCATCTTTTTTGTGTCTTCCAGGAGGCCTCAGTTGCTTTCTTTGTTGGCTACAATTCTGCTGAAGCACGCTGGCTAGCAGTGCACTAGTGAGTTGCAAACAAGGACAGTGTATGCTGGCCCTTCCCTTTTGATCAGTCAATTTGCTGAGGCTTTCACTGTATTAGTGTGCACTGCCTCCCCTCTGGGTCAGTCAACCTGCTAAGGCCTTCACTGCATTAGTGTGTGCCGCTGATGTAGGGAATTGATTTGGGATAACCTATTGGGTCTCAGCCAGGCCGTGTGACCCAGGCCAAGCTCACTCCACCAATCCTGTTTGGGAAAGAAACACCTCACTGAAGTCACTGCTGCCCCTTGTTCATGCCAGTCCTGTCCAGTCACAGAATGTCATCTGTTGGAGCCCCTTTTTCTGTGGAATGGTTTTATTCCCATCACTCACCACAGATCAATGCAGGTTCCTCACTAGACCAACTCTCTGTTGAGCTCCCTGACCCCCGACCCCAGTGTGACTGCATATCCAGTGAGTCAAAGCAGTGGGATTTCAGACGGTTGAGTAAGTCACTGCCACATGAGTTCAGGTGCTGCAGCGGGAGCACTGAACCTTTAGCTGTTCCAATAGTAGCACCAGGACTGTATGTTTTTTCCTCACCTTAGTTTTTTCTTGGGATGAGAACATTCATCTCCCTCTGTTTGGGTCTCCCCACACTGTATTATGTTGAATTCTAAATTGACTATCTCGGGGAGCCTCTGTAGCCTGCTGTAGCCTGCTGTTATCTATCTGCCATCTTTACTCTCTCCCAATAGCAGGCATTCTGAAAATGTATTATTTTCTAACTTTGGTCATGTTTGGAAAGAACTTTCAAAGTTAAACCAAGAGCTGCAGGTAGATCTCTTCCTTGGACACATAGGGGATGCAAAATAAATGCTTTATCTGAAGTAACTTGTATCCTGACACAGCCACATATTTATGTTTTCTGTTTGGTTGTTTGTTTTGAGACAGGGTTTCACTATGTAGTTCAGGCTTCAGGTTGGCCTTGAATTCACTGTGTAGCCCAGTCTGGCCTTGAGCTCACAGGGATCCTCAGCCTCCCAAATGCTGGAATCACAGGTGTGCACCACCACACCTGCTTGGTCAGGTTTTTTTTTTTTTTTTTTTTTTTTTTTTTTTTTTTTTTTTTTTTTTTATAAAAGAGAAACTAATGTTTCTAGATTTATGCCAACAGGGTAATGTAGTGTGTGCCAAGAGCCCATTCATACAAAGTTATACTTTACCCTCTTCAGAATTAAGAATTCTAAGCCCAAAGCTAATTCCTCCCATACCACCCCTCTGCAGTAGGGTTGGAATTGGGAGCAGGCCTGATATGGTAGGTGTCTTTCTCAGATACTTCTACACCTCTGTTCTCTCCCTCCAAAGACTTCGAGTTTGCCCTTAACATGAGACAAGACCCTGTTTAACTGCAGGGTAATGTCTCCCTGAAGTCACAATCTCCCTAATTATCGTCCTTACTAGATACAGCATATTTCTTTTTAGGTAGCACTTATGTTGATTCAATTGATGAGTTCCTGCATGTAACCATTGCACTGCACTGCCCCTTGATAAAGCTGCTTGTCCTTTCCTCCCCTCCCCTCCCCTCCCCTCTCCTCTCCTCTCCTCTCTTATCTCCTCTGCTCTCCCCTCCCCTCCTCTGCCTTCCTTTCCTCTCTTCTTTCCTCTCTTGTCCTTTCCTCTCCTCTCCTACTTATTCTCCCTTCCCTCTCTCTTGTCTTTCCCCTTCTTGTGATGTTTATATCTATTATTTCTTTTTCTTGTCTGATTACATTGGCTTTAGCTCCCAAATAGTGTGAAATAATAATTCTGATAATTATCATTTTTTATTATTCTTAGCCATAACAAATATACTTCAAATGTTTTATAATTACATATTATCATGATGAATGTATTAAAAATACTGTTTTAAACTTTCAAAATATATTTTATCAGAAATGACTTTCAAATTTTATCAGATGTCTTGAAGTGATTGGAGAAATGATTTTTTCCTTTTGTTCTGTTCTATTGGTGTTATTAAATATATTGACAAATTTCTTAATATTTAATTATATTACTATCCAACACAATGTTTCTGTGCCATGGAAGCATTTTTATTACAGTACCAAATTTGATGCTAATATTTTAAGGGTCCCAAGTTACATCTATATTCATAAGTGAGTCTGTAGTTTTCTTTTTTGTTTTTGAGGTGCACACCAATAGTTTGCTAGTTTTCTTAAATTATGAGGTACCTTACATGGATCCATTCTGCTTATTCAAATTTTGAAATAACCTGCCCATATTTCAGTTGAAAAAATTTTTGAAAAACAATCTCATCCTGGTTTCTGTTTATCTTCATGTGTTTATTTTTTAACAATAAATGTATTTAGGCCTTTGAATTCTTTAGGCCTTTGTAAGCTTTGGTTGGGTTGCATTCCATGGACTTAGATTAATAGTAAGATCATGTTTCCTAGTTTTTTATTCATTCCCAATTAAACTCCTTTGTCAGTTATTTTTTCTCCAAAATAGAAGACACAGGTAGAGTTTTGCAAGGATAGCCACTTTTTCATTTCCATATTAGTACATTAATTTTCTTAGCAAGAAAATCACAAATATTCCTTACCAGAAAATTTTTAAATTTTATGACATGAATCTTTATACTGATTGCACTTTGATCACTTTACTGATTATAGGTAAAAAAGGTCAGGAGAGTGGATGCAAGCATTCATCCTTTCAAAACTCCTCCTTAGCTTTGAACTTCCCCTGTGTTAAGACAACACCAGCTAGACTGCTCATCCTTTAGTTCTCAAGGCAACCCCTACTTTCTTGGGGAGACCTTTCCTACTACCCCTTATGAATTTCAGTTTCTCCCAATATATCCTCTCTTGCATTCTGAGCATCATCTTTAATAACTTCCCTTCTTCTCTAGAACACAGCTGCCTTGAGCTATAGTACTATGGGATGCCATATCTCCAGGGCATCACCTGATGCACGGTCTTCCCTGGACTTTGAGCCAGCTTTTGTTGTCTGCTTCCAAGAGGGTGGGACCATGTCCCCCCTTGTCTCATTTCCCTCTGTACCATTCCGGATGCAGAGCAGATGCTCCATAAATACCACATGTCAGCAAAGTACATGGGACTGATTAGTTTTTCATCTCCCAGTGACTCTAATTTGGGTTTTCAGAAACTGAACTTTTCTCTTCTTTTCAGTTTGAATGAGACAGTGAACAACTAGAAGTGACCCCAAAGGTTATTTGACTTCAGATTCTGACAGTAATATGGTGATGCTAATTCAATCCTATGCATATCTGATTTTTAAAAAATTTTTAAAAAACACTTTTTTTCTTGTTCCCTTGAGTTCTTAATTTTAATAGATTTCTAAGAAAACAAGTTTTTCCTTATGCCTGAGCTTATCCTGGCTCCTTGCTTCATCAGGATGTGGGGTTTTGTTTTCTCCCTGGGTATTTCCAGCTACTTCTACCATAATCACTTCTTGGTCAAAGTTTCATTTGTTTGACAGTGAGACAGACAGAAAGATAGACAGTATGCTCACCTTTAAACTCGGGGGAATCCCTCCTTTCTATTACAAGGATAGGGACCAAACTGGCAAACGGAATTCTTTGCAAAGGCCAGTGTATTAAAGACAAACAGTGTACCACAAAGTTGTCTCTTGAAGCCGTATCATCTGTCCTCTGGAATTTTAAAGGTCAAATAGACAACTGTCTACCTGGCAGGGAGAATTTCTAACTGACTTCCTTATCTCTAATTCTTTTTTTCCACAGAGTCAAGTTCAAACCTCACTACTGTAACTACAGACTGACTTCCACCTCTGACGACTCTGGTCTTATCATGCTCATGGTAAGTATCATGATGCAGTGAGCTATGGTTAGCCTCCAACATCTGAACTTACATGAAAAAGTTCTCAATTTATAATTTTTAAGACTGGTTTGTTTTGAAGGGGAAAAGAAAATAACTGATGCTCAGGAAAAACATATGAAGAAACAAACTTTTTCCTCCACTCCCACAATGACTACAAGAAATGTCTGCACTCCAAAAGATTTGGGATTTCTCCCCACCAGAAAGCAGGCATTTCTCCAGCAGTTCGCACCAGAACAATTGTCTCTAATGCAATTCAGCTTGACTCTATCTGGCTGAAGACAACATCAACTCCTATAAGTTGTGGGTTCGGTCCCCAAGCCTACCCTCCCTTCACTTCTAATGCCAATGGCCAACCTCAGGTTGATTTTACTTATGCATCTCATCTGCTATCAGTAAGACTTCCTTAAATTCCCTCTTTGGATTCAAATAATTTGGTAAAGCACATTTGGTAAAGCACATCATAGACTCAAGGAAACACTTCCAGGTACCAGTTTATTATGAGAAATATTACAAAGATCATGCATGAAAAACTGCAGAAGGCAAGGCAAGGGGAAGAGGTGTGGAAATTCCAAACTTTACCAGATGTACCTCTTTCTAAAAACTCCAGACTTAAGTAACACAAGATCTCTTAACACCATGTAAGTCACTGACCATTCAGTCCTTATTCCCATTTTGAGTTTGGGAGATGGTACTGAAAATCCCTGTTCTCCAGTCATACCCTGATTCCAGTCCCCATCTAGGAGCTAGCTATCCACAAGCTCCCAACTTTCAGTCATCTCAATAATCCGTAAAAGGACACTACCTTGGAAATTCCTAGGATTGAAGAGTTCTGTGCCAGGGAAGTGGGATGAAGATCAATACATATTTCACAACATTACGGGTACTCTGCTTTCAAGGAGTATATAGTGTCTTTCTCAAGAAAATGATGTTTTGGGAGGTATAAGGAAATCAATATATTGGGAATAGAGTAGGGATCTGTACAGCCTAAGAAAATGGCCAAAACTGAGACAGAGGGCCCTGGATATGTCTGCACCTGTGAGTGAGAATTATAAGGAAGAATTTCCCCTACTCAGAAGGAGAAATGTTATTCAGACATTTTATGAAGTGATACCTTGAGAACCTAGTGATCCCTTGATGATGATTCTGTGTTAGAGACAAGGATTGGTTCTCAAATAAGACAAAATACTCTCAAAAGTTCCTTCTGCATCAATTATTCTAGAATGAGTATATCCAAGGTGGACCAGTCCAGAGGGTCAGAAAACATCCGTGTCTCAGTCACTCACAAAAACAGAGATTTTCTTTTTAAAAAATTATTTAAAGATAAAAAAGAGCAAAACAGAAAAAAGGGTATAAGTAATGCAGAATTTCAAAAAATAAGCACTAAGAAATCACTAGTTGATAAATTACATACTGTCATCTTAGAAATAGTTGTTCAAGTTACAAAATCAAAGCATACAAAGTAGACATTCAAACAGTGAGATTGCAAACAGTTCTGCTCAATGATCCAACAAAAACTTAGTAATATGGTTATCAATCCTACACACTTAAACATACATGCAGTTATATCCTCTAGAGCTTTCTTTTCCTCTCTTTTTTACAATAGCAATTACACATTTTGGGTTTTATTACTCTTACAGTTCTTATTACTTTTTACACTGGAGATACAATGTGATATTTATAAATATGATACTTACTTATATCACTTATGAGGATAGTCTCAAATTGTCTCCATTTACCTATGAAGGCCTCAAGATCAGCCTTTTTTATAGCTGAGTAATATTCCACTATATGAAAATACCACATCTTTTTCATCCCCTCTGCAGTTGATGGGCATTTGGTTGTTTCCAAGATTTAACTATTACAAATTGTGCTGCTATGAACATGGGTGCACATATATCACTGTGACATGACCTTTTCAGTTTTTCTGGGAAAATACCCAGGAGGAGAATAGCTGGATTGAATGGAAGTTTCAATCCTAGTTTTCTGAGAAATCTCCATATTGATTTCCATAGTGGCTGCACCAGTCTGCACTCCCACCAACAATGGAGTAGTATTCCTTTTTCCTTACAGCCTCGCCAACATTTAAAGCAGGGGCTTTCAATGGGCTCTTTTAGTCTTCATCTTCCTGTTGTTTTTCAATAGCCCATGATTTCCACTGGGATCCTTAAGATTCTAATGAAGTCCAGTCCATCCTCAGATCCAGAGGGAAAATACCCAATTCTAGCTAAAACAATCAGTATGCTCCACTGTCCTAACCAGAGCAATTGCTCTAATAATCGAAATTGACCTTGGCTCAACCAGGCAGAGAATGGATGGGCTGCCTGGAAACTGCTGGCAGCCAAATCATTTGAGGATCTTTTGATGAAAGTCAAATCTGGAGAAGACAGAGACAAGCCCTCAGTGATGTGGTGAATGGACATCTGGATACAGCTTGTACAGAACCCATATGAACCACTAAGTTAGTTAAGCAAGAATTTTCCTTCTCCGTGTATGTCTGATAAACCTGAATGCCTCTTACTTGAAACCACAGGTGATCTCACTGAAGAGCAGGTCTCTGATTCCATGGGTCCCCTACAAGATCATGAAATGATTTTTCAAATATTCAATCCAAGCTTTGACCAACATCCTCCCCTCTTGTTCTGAGAAATGCAAGCAGCTAGACCTCGTATGTGAGCTCTCCCTGGTGGCGGCAGAAACCTGGGCTCCTCACACCAAAGCTTCTTCCCCTGGGTGGAGGGGGCTTGGGCATGGCGGGCCAGCATCCTGGGAAGCAACCTCGTGTCCCTCCCACCACCTCATCTGGCCACCAGCAACCCTGTCATTTCCCTGCCACTAGGCTGGCTCAAACAAAGCTCTAGCTGAAGAGATTACAGACAGATGCTCTGGCATGATGCTGAAACCCTGTGGAAGGCAAGCAGTCAGGTTTCCACTTAAGTGACAGCCATCCTTTTCGGCAGGCAGGGTAATTACAGGTTGGCCCCTCTGCAGTGCAAGCTATCTGAAGGGGAAACAATGGCGAGCAGCATGGGGCTGCCTCCAGGATGAAGGGAGACGGGAGATGGGAACAGAAGGACTCAATCTCTTTTAATTTATTTTAATAAAGCATGCGTTTTCCAAAAGGCCAAAGGGCCTCATTTGCCACAACATGGTTGGGATCAGCCAACAGCTTCCTCGAGCCCCTCTTTCCCCATAATTCAATCAGAGCTGCAGATGGAAGCATTCAGCTGGTGTCTTCATTTGCTTGGTGCTTTCTGCATCTTTCTTCCCTCCTGCCACAGCCAGAGAGGAAGGCTAGAGGCTGCTCTAGGCCCCCACAAGTAGATCTTTTTGGCTTCTTCCTGCATGCCTCTGGGCCCCGTGACCTCTGCCTGGGGCCTGTCCGACTTCGTCCCTGCTGCCACAACTGGACTGTGTAGACGTAATAGTAACTGCCTGTTTCTTTCTTTTTTTTTCTTTCTCTCTCTCTCTCTTTCTTTCTTTCTTTCCCTTTTTCTTTCTTCTTTTTTCTCTCTTTCCGTGTATATCTATAGGGTCTTTGTGTTGGGCTACATCTTCAGTACTTTTTTAAAAATTCTTTTCTTTTTATTTAGAGAAAAAAAGCAAAACAGAAAAAAGGGTAGAAATAATACAGAATTTCAAAAAATAATACTAAGAAATTTCATACTGTTATCTTAGAAGTAGTTGTTCAAGTTACAAAATCAAAGCATAAAATATGGGCAGACATGGAAAGTGCTCTCTCTAAAGGATATGACTGCGTGTATGTTTAAGAGTGTAAGGTAGATAACCATACTACTAAGTTTTTGTTTGTTTATCAAACAATAGTTTGTACTGTCATTATTTTTAAAAATTCTCTTTTGAGACAAATTCTCACTAAGTTGTGCATTTGAATTTGTAATCTTCCTCCTCAGCCTCCTAGAGTGCTGGAATTCAGATGTGCACCCCAGACCCAGCCATGCATCTTGTTCTCCAGAAAAGAGGTCAGCTCCAGAAGAATGATGTCATGGCCTTATTTTCTCCTGAAGCTCCAGGGGCTATCCCAGCTAACGATGGTCAAACAGGAGGATTAGAGCAGCCTTTCTCGTGAGAAAGACCCACTCTTGGAATTACTATGGGAAATGATTATTGCTAGCCTGTGTGGGCAGGAACTAACCTCCACTGTAAACTCTGAACCATTATTTACCGCTCAGGCACTGACCAACACCTCCATGGGTCTCCGCCAATGCCCCAGACATCTGTAACTTTCTTCAAGAGATTTTGTTCTCTTCACCATTCACAAATTGCCTCTCCAGTGTCAAAGCATAGAAAAACAAATACCACTTTATTGGGCTTTTTTTGTAAAGAACAGAAATAGCAAGAAAATAGTGAAAACCATCCACCTCAGTATGGGGATTTGGGCTCATTTATAGCAAATAAATGGGTTACTTTTTCTACTTGGGGCAGTAAAAAATGAGTCCCCGTGTCAACAAATCTCTGTTGTCACATGGATCCACTTCTTTCCCTCACCAAGAAACACAAAGGCTAGCCTGACCCGCCCTCCCTCCCTCCTGTCGAGATTAAGTGGTTCTCATTCCTTTGATACTTGCACTGAGGGTGGAGCCCATCAGGGAAACCGTGGAGGGCTCCTGAGGTGGCTGGACCTCTGGGCCTCTAGAACTCAGTCTCCTGCAGCTGAGACTCC
Source organism: Cavia porcellus (assembly GCF_034190915.1). NCBI lineage: Eukaryota > Metazoa > Chordata > Mammalia > Rodentia > Caviidae > Cavia > Cavia porcellus. Next base: position 40,323,124 of record NW_026947490.1, on the reverse strand, counting down.
ACATTCTGTGACTTTGCCTACTCATTTTGACTCTAGAAGGGGACCTAGAATGTTCCCCTTTGCCTGATCACTCTCTTCCTGCTTCCCCTTATGAACTTGCTCCTTGTTCAGGGATGAGAACACTGACAACCATGGTCTTCGTGAAGTCTTCCTGTCAGTCTCTTCCTCCACAAAAGGCTGGGCCATGTTCTAGTGCCCAGCAGAGGGAGTAAAAGCCTGATTGGATTTAGGAATGGAGACATTCATCTTCAGGGTTTTACCAAGAGGTCCTTTTCAGCCTGTGTCCCTTCACAGTCTTCTTGGGTGGTCCCACCTCCCTTGAATGAATGAGGACTTTCTTTATCTTGACTTTAAACTGCACCACTTGCCTCTCTCTCTTCACATCTCCTGAATCCTTCTCCTGGTCTCTGGTGAGGTGGTTGGCTTTTGAGCATCTCAGGCCATCTTACTTTTCATAGTCTTCCATACAGCATTAAACATCACCATAAACTCTCCAAAATGGACCTATTTGGAAGAATCAAAAACATAGAGTAAGATTTAGCCTACATTTTAGTTTTTAAAAAGCATCTTGTTTAACAGGGTCAGGTCATGGTGTGATGCTATATGAACTTTTTCTGTGGCTACCAAAGATCCAGTATGGAGCCTAGCAATGGGGAACCGAAGACAAGTGGTCTAGGACTAAAGATTTTGCACGCTGTAAATCCACCCATCCCAAGCACTTCTGTCTTTAGGCTTAAAAACACTTGTGCTGTAGAGGAAATTGGGTCCATATGCACTGATTCCTTTAAACCCTAACCAGTCACATGTTGTTTTCTGCTCCTGTTTAATTGTCCATGAAACCCAAGAGCTGTGTGTAACATGGAAAGCATCCCCCAGAACCCCATGGTGATTGCTGCTGTGGAGTATATCCCTTTGGCATTAGCCACCTCTTTTGAGATGTGGGTGGGTAGGCAGACAGGGCTGGGTCAGGACATGCTGTTAGCATCGCCAGTGGACATGAGTGTTCAGAGAAGAAGCCCACCACCAAATGCTGCTCTTCTACCAGATGCTGTTTCTGAAGATGATGCTATTGTGTCCAGACTAACATCCTCTAGAACTGGTGCCACCCCAGTGGGGCAATCAGAAGCAAGACCCCTAAGATGCTTAAATTTCAGCTTCCTGCTTCCTTGTGTAGGGCCAGTGATAACTGCCTCATCTATCTCATGGACATGTTGAGATGAGGAATCCATCCTGCTCATGAGAGGGCAAGTCTAAATGGTACCTAACGCCCTCTTCTAAGAACTTCTAGTCAACCCAGCAGCTTCTTGTTTATAACCATCACTAGCATCAGCATCGTGTACTGTTTTACATTTAGTACGTTACCTTCACCTGCATTACCTTGATTATTCTTTGCAACATTCAAGGGAAGGCTGGTATAGTATTATCATGACTCTGCGGTGGATCCCAAGTTTCATAAATCTTAATGATGTGCCCAAATCCCTGCAGCTTATAAAGCATCACAGCCACACCCAAAGATAGGCACACACTCCTGGCTTTCCCTATCTGTCAGTGTGTTTGCTCTGCTGGTCTCTTTAGCTCAATTCCCACCTTGGAAATAGGAGACACTCAGATCGAGGTGGTAATGGCACTTCTGCTCCATTGGCTTAGGTGCCCAATCCCTCTCCTTGCTGCAGACTATGCTGTAACCCGAGACCTCTGACCTCTTTACTTATGGGAAAGTGTGAGGTTACTTTGGGTGGCTCTAGTGCTGGGGGTTCCCTAAACCAGCCCTGGGGCATGAGCAGAGTTTGTCAACCACCATGCAGAGGTTAACAAGCGTGTAAGCCACACCCTGTATTGTAAGAGACATATATGACACAAGTACAAGCCCCCAGAAACAGAGTTTCAGCACAAAGTGGTGGGCTCGACCAGACAAAGGGGTCGGAGAGCCAGCTCTGGATTGATCCAACACTAAAGAGAACTTGCTTGGGGCTGGGGATTTAGCTCAGCGGCATAAGCGCCTGCCTTGCAAGCAGGCAGTCGTGAGTTTGATCCCTGGTACCGGTAAAAAGGAAAAGACAAAAAAATGAAATAAAATAAAATAAAAAGAGCTTGCTAATTCTGACTCTCTTTATCCAATCACTCGTAGTCACAAGGTGCCTGCTGTAGTTAGGGGCAAGGAGAACAATTGCATACAGGACACAGAATTTGTAACATTATTTTATGATGGTCACCTGGCATCAAGTACAAGAAAGTACACGAAATCTGTCCATAACACTAAGGACCTAGAAAATCCAGCTGAGGACCTAGATTCCACAGCAATGCTCTGCATGATTCCAGCTGAAGACCTAGAGTCCATGACAATCCCTCCCATTGGTACGACTAGAGGCCCAGAGCCCATGACAATGACTCATGCAAGTCTGTTTTATGGATCTGTTCTGGGAAGGCCCAAAGATCAGCAGTAGAAGCTAGAAAGTTTATGTCATCAGAAGAATCTGTGTCAGCAGGTTGAGGGTTCTGCAGTGAAGCCAAGAAATGCTCAAAATAAGGACTGAGGCTCTCCTGAAAAGTACCACAGCCATTCTCAGAGACAGTGAGGTCCTGAGCTCCTTTGACCATGAGAAAACAGCCAAGTTCATACCAGGAAGCCAGCATGAAAATTTATCCTGTAAACAGCACATGTCTTCCTCTCCAGGGCCAGGAAACAATGCTCAAAGGACCAAAACTCCCCCAAAGTGAACAACAGCCACTTTCAGCAAAAAGGCCCCGTGCTCCTCCTATGATAATGGCTAAATGCATAGCAAGGAAGCTAGCCAGGACAAGCTCTTCCAGGAGAACCACAGCTTCAAACAACAACACAGAAGAAACCACAAAGCAATGCTCTTCCTCTCCATGTCTCTTTTTCTATGCTGGCAACTTTCCTCAGGTGGGCCCTCCACACTCAGAACCAGGCTGATTCAGTTCAGCTGGTGTTAAGTTGACCACAAGTTTTTAATCCATAACAGTGGCTAAAGTTTCTTCTCACCCTACCTGCCCTGGGTTATATCCCATAGAAAGGGAACCTGTTTCTTTCACAGAAGCCCTGACACAGATCTCACTGATTCAATGTGTCAAGTGACCATTACACAGAACTGATTTCTCTCCCTGAGGGAGGACACACTGAGGTGACTGACTCCAGCCTGAGTCCTGCTCTTCGTCTGTGGGGCAGGACCAGGCAGGAGAGAACCAAATCCATTCAGATCACAAGAACCGAGAGCCTGGGAGGGGGCTTTCTCTGAAAGAAATTAAGATGCAGTTGGTAAAACAGAAGCAAATACAGGCAGGCCAAGCACTCCTAAACCCCTGATCCACCACAGAAAAAGCAAGCACTCTTTCTTGAAGTAAGAGTTGGCAAACTTTTCTTCAGTGGATAGTAAATATTTTTGGCTCTGTGGGCCATAAGGTCTCTGTCACTACCACCCAGCTCTGCCATCTGAGTGCGAAATCAGCCAGACAATACGTAAATGAATGAGTGTGGCTGCGTTCCAACAAAACTTTATTTAGGGACACAGAAATTTGAATTTCATATAATTTTCACGTGTCACAAAATATTACTCTTGTTTTGAGGTTTCTGACTATTTGAAAATTTAAAAACTATTCTTAGCTCACAGACCACAAGAACACAGAGAGCAGGTAGGGGGGATTTGGCTGATGCTTGCTCCCAAAGGAAGGCACTGGGGAGGTAGGAAACAAGGGAGAGGGAGGTTTGTGTCAAAGGGGGACACGGTCCAGGTGAAATGATGCATGCGTGGAACAGGAACGAGAAAGAGCTTGAAGAAGTCCCTGGAACAAAGTGAAATTCTCTGTTTTGGTTAGTAATTTACCTATGTCCTCTCTCATACTAATTTACAGAGAGAAGTCTATTAATCATTCTGGGTGCAGAAAGGAAATCGCATTCTCAGCATAAACATAAATTATCAGCCTAAAACTCAAATTCCTTCGGAGGGATAGGGCAAGTTAAAAGTTTCAAACAGCTCAAATAGAATAAATGGATGAGGGGAGATAATGCATCTTTTGAAATACAAACCTGAAAAGATGTTATGCTCAATTACACTGACAAAAGATTTGGGATCGAGTAATACCCTCGGTGGAATTCCACAGCTAAACAGGAATGCTAAATCACAGACTAACTTAAGCAAGAGTAATATCGCATAAGCCACATTACATGCACATCTACTGAGAGTCTGAATCTGCTCTGAGTCTTTAGAACTTGCTTACTAAGAGTCTGGTATCTCCAAACTGTTGGTTCCCCAGGTTGAACATATGGGTGTCTTGGGGTGAATGGCAGTGTCAGCAGAGGTCACTAGATTAGGTGAGGAGGAGTCTGGTCTTTTCTGAGGAAGAAGCTTTAGTTCCAAGCAGCCAATGCTAAGAAAAGAGACTGGAGAAAGATGAGAAAGAATGGAAATGGGAATTCTGATGGAACGCGCACAGTGCCACTGAGGGTGCCTCCATGGAGGGCCATAAACTTGGCATCAGAGGAATAGAAAAGAGAGGCCAGAAACTGTTAAAAAAGCACTATTAGCATCACTGTCTCTGGAAGGCAGGCCCAGATTTGACATGAATTATTGGTCAGTGCAATGACAAGTGTGAGAATTAGTATCCCACGTTCACTAGGAGGGAGACAGATGGGCTACAGGGCAAAATGAAAAGAGAAGACAAGGAAAAGCAGATTCTGAAGAGGTGAGTGGCCTTGTACTACATGGCTTCCAAGGGTAAACCTGGGACCTACAGCTGTGTGCCAGGGTGGAAGGGGAGTGCTCTGAGCTACACCTAAGGATGAGAACACTACACCTGCATGGCGGTACCAGAGGCTGCCTGAGAGAGCAGGAAGCTTCCTGTCACAGGAGCAGGTTGGCAAATGTACGGAAATCATACTCAAAAAGGTAACCTGGTCAATCAGTAGGATTATGGGTTTTCACTTCACATTTTGAAATTTCTGGCATGCCCAGATCACTTGAAGATCTGAGCTAGGTAACAAATGGACCCAGGACACAAAGGGAGCAGCGGTTAGTTATTAATAGGTTCTTAGACTGAATTGGAACAAGGCTTGGAAAGGTGCTAAAACAGAACTTTCTAATTCTTCCTCCAGTTCCCAACCCAAACTGAGGGCCTTGCAAGGCACCCCTGGAGCATAGGTTCAGGAAGCTCAGAGATGGGCATCACATCTGCTTCTGAAAGGAAGCTGGGCCAGGCACAGTGACTCCTCCACAGAGTTGCAAGTGTGGAGAAGTAGACAGGTTAGAGAGAGGTTGCTCCACTCCCTGGAAGAGGAACAGGATAGGGGGCTGCATAAATGACAGTAGCCACTGTCCCCACATTGAGCCCAGAAACTCCAGAGGAGGAAAAGACACTCTCCCTCTTCCCCCAGAGACCTCTGTGAGGATCACAGGAATCCAGGTCTGCTCCTCCAGAAGGACCCTGGTCCTTGAGGCTTATAGTGGAGTCACAAGTCTGTAGCTGCTAGCTCTGAGGACACATGACAAGCTGCTCTTTAGCCATCTGCTGAGGAAATACCAGGGTAAATTAAAATGAGAGTGGATTTGTGACTTCTGTCTCTTCCAAAAAGATAGTGTTGGCAGGTTTATGAGAAAACCATTCTCAAACACCTTGAATTTATATGGTACGCTTATTTCAAAAGCTCTTCCACATCTGTTAGCTCTTTGAAGCCTCTGGAGGCAGGTAGGGCAGGAAGGAGAACTGGGTGGGGGGCGGGGCCACAGAGAGGCCCGGCGACTTGTCAAACACCATGCAGCTCTGCACAGAGCAGGTGGGGTGGCACCTAGAACCTGGCCCCTAATATTTGCTGGATCACTCCTCTTTGCTCTAAGAATTGTGCCAAGGTCCTTATGGAATAAGGCATAGGGAACAACCCTTTCTCACATTCACATACAGCCCTGCACCCATGTGCCCTGTAAATTAGCCAGGGCTCAGAGGTAAGGGAATAATGGCTTCTCCAACAGAAACAAACAGAGGCTGATTGACAAGCAGGCCCCTCATAATCAGTGCTGCAGTAAACTATACTAATTATGGTGTCAATTGGTAACATTATAAAGGTTGAAGCTACATAATGAAAAAAGAACATACACACAGGCAGAGTGAGTTCAGCAAATGTAATTACAGGGTGACATTATTGGCAAATAGCATTTTATGAGATATTAACAGGGTTGTCGTATAAACACATTCCCAAAACTTACAGGTCTCTCATGGGCAGGGGAACCCAGAGCTGGTCAAAAACTCACCCCCAAAACATTGCATTTTGGGTAGCTGAGCAATTCATGAAAGCAACTGAAGTTTTTTGGCATCTTCTAAAGGAAAAAATATTTATAGATCGATTACCACTCTCATCCTTTAGTGCCTTCAATATGATATAATATCCATGTCCTTGGCTGGTCCAAGCATGTTATTGCCCAAATAACAAGACCTTAAACTGTCTAAGCTAAAGCGTCAGAGGTGACATTTACATTGACAGTCATCTCTGTACAAGGAGTAGGGGAAGAACAGATGCTTACCCATTTATCCTGACAATGTTTATCAATATTCAACAGTATTCATGGATCTCTTTACCAGAAGCTGATCTAGAACCTTAAGCCAAGGCTCTGATATCCTTGTGTTCAGTTTATGGAAGACCAAAGAAAAACACCCCAGATGGTGTCAGATACCAGGGATAGTGATGTGACAGTGAATGGCTGGAAAAGGAGAGACAGAATAAAGGGAAGGTCCAGGTGGCTTTCTGGGGGAAGAAGAGAAAGATACCTTTCCATGGATTCCCAGCTGCTTATTGGCAGACACAGAGCAGAACACAGGTGCACCTACTGGGAGTCTAAAATCTTCCAAATGCATCAGGCATTCCCAATAAGAATTTGGGCCAGAATGGGAAGAGAAACTAGCTACTCTGAGGGAAGGCCAGTAGGCTGCAATTTTCAGGCTAAAAGTACTTGGGGGACCACGGAATTCCAAGTTTCTCATGTGTTGGAGAGTCCTCTGTGTCACACTGTAGTGGAGATGCTTGCCTTGAGTTCCCATTGCCTATCATTATACAGCAAACAACCACAAATTTCTATTTTTCCCTTCCTCATTTGTACAAACTGACTGGTCTAGTTTTCTGTTATCCACTTCTAATGAGTTCAAGATTGTTAGAGTTCATATACAAGTGAGATCATGTGTTTTTTCTTTCTCCCTAATTTATTTTGCTTCCTATAATCTCCTCCAGATTAGTCTATGTTGCCACAAATCATAGGATTTCCTTTTTCTTAAAACTAAATAGTGTTTATTCGTATATACACATGTACAATATCCATTACTCTGCCCTTGCACACTTAGGTTGACTTGATTTCCAAATGAGTGTGAATAATGTTTCCAGTGTGCATGGGAATACAGAGCTCTCCTCAACACATTGATTTCATTTCCTTTGTATCTAAACCCAATAGTGAAATTACTGGACCAAGTGATATATCTCTTCTATTTGTTTTTCTATTCATTTGTTTTATGAATATCTACATTGATTATCATAATCCCATGATGTACTAATTACACTTCCACTAACTGGGTACAGAAGTTTCCTTTACCTAACATTCTTTCCAACACTTGTTTTCATTAGTCTTTTTGATAATAGTCATTCTAATAGGTGTGATGTGAAAACCACTGTGGTTTAAAATTGCATTTCTTTAATGATTGCATTGAGCATTTCTTTCATATATCTGTTAGTTATTTGTGTGTCTGTCTTTGAGAAATACTTACTCAGACCCATTTCTTATTTTTAACTTCCTTATTATCTTAATATTAAATTGATTGAGAGTCTTGTATATTTTGGACAGCAACCCTTTTTGAGATGTGAAGTTTGCAAATACTTTTTCCACTCTATAGATCATTTCTTCACTCTGCTGATTGTTGTCTTGATTGTACAGAAACATGTATTAATTTACATTATCTTGTTTATCTATTTTTGCTGCCCTAAACCATTCTTTCTACCACAATTTAGTGATCACAAAAATTATTAAATTTATCCAAGATTTTAAGGAAGAGAAGTTAGACTCCACCTTTCAATGGAAGCAGCAAAAAGACTTTGTAGCCATCCTTAACATACAATATTCCACTTCCAGAAACATACTCACTCCCAAACTCCTCACCAGCCTTGTGGCAACCTATCAGACAACTGCCATTGTCTCTCAGGTTATTTTCCTTCTTCTCAAATTAATCAAAGAATTAGTCCATGTTTATTGAGAACCTGTCACATAAAAGTTTGTCCCCCATATATACTTGCACCACAATATTCTGTCTACTGTGTCTTCTCTCCAAGTGCTTACAAACTAGATAAAGTACTACATCTTTCCATTTATAATAGCTCAGTTGATTTTTCAAAGTGAAGCCTGACATGCAACCCCAGCATATGACACAGCAGGAGAGAAAGAGAATGAAATATCTCTTCTCTATATAAGAAATTTTCCTGATGGCAAAATACAGATGGAGCCTGTGGCAGAACTAGTATAGTAATGAAAAAATTTAAAATTGTAAGTCTATGTCAAATTGGCTTAGAGAAAACTAATGAAGAAAAAGACAAGCCTTAGGATGAAGACAGCTTCAGATAAAACTGGATCACAAAACATCCTATGCAAATTAATATGGAATGAACTAATTGGACCTCTCCAATATTCACCTGTACATGCTTCACTCTTAAAAGCACGGTTTCTATGTCCTCGTTGGGACAGGGTGGCCACCAACAGTTCTAACCTTACTTCTACAGTTGTATACTCTCCATTACCACCTCTATAAAGTCTTGCTGAAGTTAGCCTGGCTTGGCTCCAATGCTGAAATACACGAGACTGATCAGTGGGGGTCCTGCTCCAACTGTGAGTATCTGTGGAGTCAACAGTTACTCTGAAGGCCTCATGAACTGGTAAGATTGTACTGAGAATGAAGAATGACTGGTTCCTGCGAAACACCTACAAAAGGGAAGGGACACCAAGGAGCAGGGAGAGACAGGAGAACCAGCAGCAAGACTAGAAGAACCATCTGATGACCTGTCTCTCCCAAGGAGGTGAGAGAAGCAAACAGCCCTCTAGTTTTTGCCTGTGAGTAAATGAACTTCTATAGCATCCCAAGGAAGAGACTTGCAACCAGAAGCAGGACTTTGCTTTGGACCCTGATTCTGGTTCTTCCCTCAGCTATGTGCCTGTAACGTGTGCCTCACACACTGAGATATTCTCTGAGCCCAGAAATGTTCCAGAAAGACTTGCACTGGGTGTCTGGGCCTGAATTAAAGCCAGAAACAGGAAAGCACAACTGCCACCCATCATCATGAAACATTGCCATTAAGTTTAAAGCATTTGTAGCAAAGAATACCACATTTATTATCGCAAATAAATCCATGGATGTAACATCCGTCAGGCTTTAGGCTTTATTTTTCCATATAAAATAAATATGGCTAGAGTATAATGTTATGGTTGTGCCATTATTTTGTAAAACTATTTAATTTAAATGCAGTCTAACTGCCTCCTTCTGTAGACCTGGGCACAGCAAGAAACTACCCCACTCCTGGAAGAACATTCACCCCACCTCATGCCAGAAACAGCAATGCAGAGTTCCTCGTACGACGGCTGGGTTTCATCACTGTTTAATGAATTGTTGCACTCTTTATAGGATAAACAATAAATTGCACATGATTTATCATATTACCCAATAAATCATGTGACAAATCATTAGGCAGAGTGATAAAATCAAGTGTTTTAGAAATAAGTTAATCTATGATGCCAATGTGTAAACTAAGCAGTTGCTTAAAAACCCTATTTACTAATCATTTTTACATAAAGCAAGATTAATGATTATGTAGATTAAATGTGTACTTATTCCTCCTATAAACATCAGACAGCCACGTGACCCATTGGCCTTTTCTCCTTAGCAATGGCTCCCCCAAAACCCTCTTTTCCTCAGCACAGTTCTACCTGCCTCCTTCCTCCAGGGATTTGGCTAGATGGGGAAGGGACGCTGGAGAAACCAGGGCAAGAGAGGGAGGTGGTTAATGAGGAGCGTGTCACCGAAGGGGTCTGTGGAGCGGCTGTTCTCACCGTAAATTCTGTAATACACTAATTAACACTTTCATTAGGGCTTCGAGACAGCTTCCAATGCCGCTCGCTTCCCCAGTCTGCCTTCGACCCGGCGCTCTTTCTCACTTGTGACAACTATGTTTATAGCTTCTCTGCCCATCGAACTGGCTGGCACATCGAATTACCCTCAAGAGTCCATGGGCATCACGTCACATTTGCGTGCGCAATATCATACATGACGAGCTGGGCCACCGCCAGGGCCTTTTAATGCACATCCCGCAGACGGCCAGCCCCCGGAATGCATAGGCAGATATTAAGCTAAATCTTTTTGGAGTCAGGCTTGTTTCGCGTCAGTTACACAAACATATTGGTTCCCTTAAAAGAACAAATGCTTTGTGAGTAAGGAAACGACTCCAGGTCTGAAACCCGAGAAATCACTCCACGCACCAATTCAGCCCTTCCTTCTAAAAGTCTTTTTCTTACAGGGATTAGGAGAGAGACTGTCTGGAAATATGAGTTGTGAACTAAAGACCAAATAAACTCTGGAAATTATTCAGCAACCTACACAGAGAGAACGAAGTTCTTGACTAATGTAACTAGAAAGATGATCAAAATATCAGAGAGGTTGTTTTCCTCCTTTGCATGAAAATACCTCCTTTCGTTTCAGAAGGTTCTTCTGACGTTAGAGTCCTCCAGCACAACATATTGGAAGCTGACTCTAGCCCTGCAGACAGATGAGAAGGCATCATCCTGGTATTCTAAAATTCATTTTCTCTTTTGCATTTTGCATGAAGCCTGTGTTCAATTGCTGAGAAAATGCTAATCATCAAGGTTTGGGAACCATCGTGCCTGGTGCCTGGCCAAGCAGTTGTGAGATTGGACAAAGGATGAAAAATAATGGAAGAGGGAAGGACCACACTCCTTTATCATTCTTCTGAAAAAGTCTAGAAAACAGAATGGATAAATTTTACTGACAGCTTTGGTTTCGATGAACCTGGAAAATACTGCCTCCGAGGCAGAAATCCAAAGAAATGAGCTTTCGTATGTGGTTTTTAGGCTTTCCCAAGACACAGAGCATTAGGGATTCATGGAGCAATATGCTAACAGTTCTGAGTCCTTTACATTTTGCCTTCCCCAAAGCGTCAAGGTGCAGAATGACCTGACACAGGGGACGGAAATACAGCTGCTAAGATAAAACAAGAGAAAAGTTGTATTTTTAAGTCATAAGAAAGTTAAGTAAATTGCAAGTAAGTAACATTTCTCATGCCCAGACAAGAAACAGATCAAATGACACAAGTCCTCATCTTATTTTTTCCTTCTTTCTATCCAGCCCATCTCAAATTATCCTCCTTGTGTTCTAAAGAATGGAATTTGATATTCATATTTCAAATGCCATTGGCATCAGTCAGGATAGGTTGTGCTTCATTTCAGTAATTCCAAAGATCAGAATCTTAGCAGTTTAAAATGAAATTTTATTTTTGTTCCTCAGTGCAATCATAGGCTTAGGCAACTTGCCTAGCAGGTGTCCTTTCTATGGCAGGACTACAGTTCAGTGGGCTTTGGTCTAACGCTAGCTCCTTTGCATTTCAAGATTTCCAATCTGAGGAAAAAGGCCTGCAGAAGCAAGCACTGACTTTAAAATACCTTCACCAAAATTGACATATCATTTTATTAGCCAAAGTGAATCACATTGCCAAGCCTAAATCCAAAGGCTAGAGAGTATAATTCTCCACTGGCCAGGGGCAAAGAAAAGCCAGATATTAACATTTATAATGTCAATCACATGGCCCATTCTTCAGAGCATCCTGCTTTCCACCCACACCATTCCCTATAAAGCCAAAACAAAGTTCCCAGTTTAAAGGTCTCCTTTTCCAGCATTTCCATGCTTACATCAGGACATTTTCATCCTTAAAACCGTGGTTCATGTGCTTTGTCAAGGATGATGAGAGGCACATTCTAACCACGTTTAATCCTACAAAAAGGCAATATGGGCAAGAGAGTAGATTATAAGTCAGACTGCTCTGACTTAAGCCACCTTTGCCATTCATTACCAGTGTGACCTGGGACCAGGTCATTATCTTCTCTGCACCCCAGTTTGTGACTCTACAACATGGGACTAGTAATGGTATCTACCTCATAGAGTTGCTTGGAGGATTAATTACACTAGCACATATGATGTTCTTAGAGGAGTTCCTGGTATGGAGAGAATATTATAGAAATGTTTCCTATGACCATAACACTTTACAATCCGCAAAGAGCATTCCCCACAAATGGCATATTTGGTGATTAGTATCAATCTGAAGAATAACCTCTTCTTGCACCTATCATTCTCTCTTGCGTATCAGAGAAAGGCAGACATGACAGAAGGATGTAGATTTGTTTAAAGAATGATAAGGGCTTTAAAAATAAATACCCTAGGTATTTCCCAAAAGTTCAAGTGGTAAAGAATTAGTGCCCAGCATGGTGTTGTTGGGAGGTGCTGGAAACTCAAAGGTGGGGCCTAGTGTGAAATCACTAGGCAGAGCATTACTGAAAGGGACTGTGTGAGCTCTTTCCTCTCTCTTTGGCTCTTTGCCCGTGAAGTGAGCAATTTTGCCCCACCACATGCTCTTCACCAAAGACAAAAGCAATGTGTTGCCTGGTCATGGACTATACCCTTAACAACCATGAAACAAAGTAAACCTTTTATTCCTATAAATCTCAGATAATTGTTATATGATCAGAAAGCTGGCTAACAGACATATCTGTCAAATGTTCAGTGCAAACTCTATCTCTCTCAGGCCCCTTGCAGGATGTTGAGATAATGGCAAGTTGAGGCAGATGAACTAGAATTGGAAATATCATGAACACTTTCAGAGGACAAGGTTTGCTTGCAAACATAAGATTCTATGGTCCTGTTGCTTGTCATCACAGTAACTAAGAAGACACTATGCTCCAAAGCCTTTTTTGTGTTATCCCTGAGAGATGCTTGAGTTAAAGACTTACATTGAAATTGTATGTATAAGAATATGTTTTGCATCTATCCCTGATGTTTTGGAGTTTGCTTCTATAGCATATCGTAGCTTATCCTGACTAATGCAATGAAGGATCCCCCTGAAAGAAAGTGCAGAGAACAGAAAAGATGGCCTAGCCACATAGTAAGCAGTTGATAATTCCTTAAAAACAAGAATAGTTTATAAAAATATTAAGCTGCTTTGCATTGCTGCTATGTAAATTCCTTCTACCTCTCATTTTTTTATTTTATTCTATTCCGCATTTTATTGTGGAAGTTTTTGCATGGGTAAAGCAGTTAAAGAAAGAGACTGAGTGCTCTCAGTCTCAGGGGTGGGATGCAGAAAGAGCCACAAGTGACAACATAGTCCTGAGGTAGAATGCTGAGCTAGACTTATGCAGAATAGCTAGCAACATAACCTGTCCAGATATCTGTCCAGGAGAGGCTAAGCTTTGCACAAAATGTATGGAGAACACTACAGTATACCTGAAGAACTAAGCTAAGCTTAGCTCACAAGAACCTGAGTTAAGATGGAGCGTAGTAATATTGCCTGAACTATACAGAGAAAATTCAAAGGAACTAAGCAAGTTTCCAGAAGTTGCTATGTCAAACCTTGTGCTAGAACTTCGTTCTTTCATCTGATTCAATATGATTGTGTTAGCATCCTGTCTCTGGGATAAAATACCCAAAGAATCAGCTTACTAAAGAGAAATGTTTATGTTGGCTCAGAGTATCCGAGGTTTCAGTTCACAGTCATTTGAACCTATTTCTCTGGACTTATGGTAGCACAGTACATCATGGTTGACACTGCTGCTCACCACATGATGGCTCAGAAGCAAAGAAAAGAGACTAATGTCCCAATATTTCCTCCAAGACACACCCCTTTTGTCCACTAGTTCCTATCTCCTAAAGGTTCCACCTTCTCCCGCTAGCACCACAGGCTGGGGACCACGTGTTTAAGTCATAGGCCTTTTGGGGACATTTCAGGTCCGGATTATAAGAATAATGTCTTTAAAATTCACGTGTAGACTAAATTCAGTAGAGTCAGGGTTGACAATGACTTTCACTTCTACTCACGATGATCAGTTCTCAAGCCTGACTTATCTCACATACCTGGAGCATATCACACAACTGATGATTCCCTTTCTTGAGAATCTTTCTCCATTGGACTTTCTGAACATAGCAAGGTTTCCTCCTTCACTTTGGACTACACCTCTGCTTCTCTCAGTGAATCTTCCTTATTTCTATAAACTCAAGCTAAAAGGTGCTTCAGAGTTCAATCACTGGATCTCTTTGCTTATCTCTATGTATTCATTCGCTTGATAAGTACATCTAGTTTCACAGCTCTAAATGCCATCTGAATGTTGATAGTGCTAAAAATTTTATGACTCTGGGTCTCTCCTTTGAACTTCAGATTTGTGTCTCCACCTGCCTCCCTGGCTGTGCCTCTTAGACATCTAACTGACATTGCGTGTGTCCAAAACCTGTCATCCAATCTTCCTCTCACCCCCAAACTGTGCCTGCACAATTTTCCACATCTCAGTCACCTGCAGCTCCAAGTTTCCCATTGTTCAGCTCCCAAACTTTAAATCATTCCCAGCTCTTCTCTTTCTCCCTCATCCTAATCTGGATTATAAAAAAATCTTTCTGTCTCCATAGGAGCTTTAAGTACCAAAGAGCAGCCACGATACGTCAAAATATCATCCTGACTCATCCTTATTTTCCTGTTAGTCACTTTTTTGTTAATATATATTCACAATACATAAAATTTGTATTTATTTTGGGGAAATGTATGTATGCATATTACTTCTTGATAATTGATGTCCCTAAGTTACCTCCTTCAAGCTTTTGTTGAAATATCACATGCAATACGAGGCTTCCTCTAACCACAAAATTTAAAATTGATCAACTCTCCTGCTATTGACAGTCGTTAGCCTCCAATACCTTGAATCCTCTGTCATGTGACACAATTTACTTAAATATTTCATTTATCCCCTCATCTCCATTCCACTAAGGCACAGACTCTGGAAGGTTTGGAATTTTTGCTGTATCCCCAGAGCATAGAAGAGTGTACAGCACAGAATTGACGCTCCATAACTTTTGGTAAATGGGAGGCTTAACAAAACTCACTCAGCCTGCACATTCACCCTCTGCTTTCTCCTTTTTAGTTACCATCTGGCTGCTGAATTCTCTCTTTCTCCCTGGTTTTCCTTTCAACTGAGAGACTTCACCCTCATGTCTTGGAAGATAGGTTACTGGACTTCTATGTCTCCTCCCTTTCTTATCTCTCAAACAGCCTGGCTGATTGCTTCATTACTAGGTCATAAAATCTTTTCTGCTTCCTTATCAAACTCAAGGGACTGGTATTTTTTTCCCCTTTTATCACTCTCATGCTCTGGATGAACTTCAGATTAAAACAGTCATGGTCCAGGAATTTTCTTCTGACATGACATCTGTTTGTAACTATCAAACCTTGTTGATCTATGCTATATCTGAATTATTTTAGCATATGACAGTAACAAACATTTATAAATACCTCTCTTTAACATTTCAGGAAGGTATTATCATACCCATTTTTCCAACAAGAAAACTGAGAAGTTAAACTACGTATCCAATGTACAAAGAGTTAATAGAGAAAATTCTAAGCAAGTTGGACTAAATTCAAATCTCATGCCCTTAACCTTGCCATACTTACTGCCAGAACCAATATTAAATTCTTAGTAATTTCTAATTACTTCCTGGAAGTAGACTTCAACTTCACTAGTGGCTTATATGCAGGGGTTGTTACATCCTTTCATCTGTCAGCTGTGACCTCCATGGAGCCAGCCTAATGGGGGTCTTTCTGCCAGATTCACTAGATTTGGGGGCTTTAGGTGGAGGAAGAAAGAAATAAGACAATCTTCTGGTCCATTTATAAGAAAGAACATCCATATCGGAAACTGCTCTGCAAAAAAAAAAAAAAAAAAAAAAAAAAAAAACCCAGAAAATCAGCCTCATACTCCCTTCCCTTTTTGCTTCCCTGGTGCATCTTGGCCGAAATTGTAGTCATGGATTCCTGCTCATTAAGAAAGAAACAGATGCAGTGACTATTGTTACTGATGGTTTCAGACACCGCTCAGTACAATATAAATCTGTCCATTCATCTACCTGTATACTCAGTGCTGGAAGAGATATGACGTCTCTCCCTTGTAAGGACTACAAAGAAGCTGGTACAAATGGCAAGTCAAAGAGCCAAGTAAATCATTATGTTCAGACACTGTGCTTTACAAGTTATGCAGCATATTCTCATATATCCTGTCTGAACTGCAGTATACCCTAACTGTGGACACTGTACCAAGGTCATAGACTAATTACACAGATCATTCAGATCCCACCCAGTTTTTAGACTCCAAGTCTAGAACTGTTTGAATCAACTCACCCTGTCAGTTTCTACCTGATCTCTACATGAGTAACAGACATAGACAACAGGTGGAATCTTCTCTGATCTCCTTCCTGAATGCTTTGTGAAAGTCAGATTTTAGCTATACCTGTCCACATGCTGTTATTTAACATGCAGAGCTGCCCTTTTGCCTTGGGTTTCCCACATGGTGAGAATCCCTGGAAGGTAAAGATAACATCCTTTGTGTCCCCAGAGATCATTCAGCAAGCAATGTGCTGGAGACTAAGTCATACTGAGGGCCCAGTAGGCTCTCCTTCACCATGGAATCTGCCATGGCTCCTTTAATCCCCACACAACTGGCTCATCTCCAATCTAGGTATGCAAGAGATGCTCATTAGGTATGCAAGTGACTGCATCCTAGATGAGGGAACATGTATCAGCAATTGTGGACTGTAGCACCTCTTACAATGGCTTTCTTTATTGGCATCCACTCTCTACAGTTCCATCTTTTCTCTTGAATTCAACTCTACAATTTCATTCCTTCTCTTGAATGTAGGACATGGACCAGTCCTCGGAAAAAAAAGAGGTTCAGGAATATTTAGGTTCATGGGCACTATGTGCCTTCCAGTGGTCAGGGGAATCAACTACATATAACCTGCTATTTCCCCTAACTTCTAACTGTTTTGAGCTAAGACAGAAAATCTCACACCTTGATGGCCCTTGCCAACTCTCCCACAGATCAGTGATCCTTCTAACCTTGAGATCAAGCACCAAACTCCTAGAGTAGGGCCTGGGAATTAGCCACATAGGGCCCCTTTGATTATAATGCTGCACAGTGTGGTTTTGGTGGGTTCACTCTCTATGATTAGAAATGCAAAGAGCTATTCAGGGAGGGTGAAGAGCCAGCCCCAGACCGGCAGCCAGTCCCTGCTCTAGCCAAGAAGAAAGCTAAAAGAGTCTCCACTCCCACTTCCTGATCTAACCACTAGACTGAGCTCCTGTTGCTTTACAAAAATGACTTGCTTTTAATTAAAATAGGAGCATAAATTATTTTATCCCTGTATTATTGGGTGGTAAGCAAATTCACAGTAACTCACTGGATTTTTAAAAAATCTATTTTAAATATAAACACACTGCCATATTTTCTGTGGGTTTGAAAGCTTATGTTAAGTTTGCAAATAAGTCAACTCCATAAAGATAACATCTTTCCCTAAAAAAATGTGTTGCAATCTAATGGCATGCTATAGAAAATTAACATCTTATTAAGAAAATACATGAATCCTCCCTCTGTTGAAAAAGTCCAGAGTATACTTGAGTTTCTCACCTGCCCCTGAGGCCACGCTGAAAAATAAAGCAAGCCTCCATATCTATGCCCAACCTCAATCTTTCACCCTAGGGTCATGCTGAGCTTTATTTTTGAACCTACCTTGTTACATATCTGACAAGTCCTGCATTCACAGAAGGACCTCAATCACTTTGGTCCACCCCTAAAAGATATAATCTCAGTTAGGGTTGCATGGGAACGTGTAGTGATCTTATAGCTCTCATCTGTCTCCCTGCTGGAGGATCTTAGTAAAGCTCTGTATGGATATTAATCAGGTGGCAGCAATGACCAGTCTTCAGTGATTTGGACAGAACATTGGATTTCTAACCCATTACAAGGGAAATAAAAACCCAAGGCCAGAAGTGGCTGGGTATAATTTTTAGACATAATAGGAGCTATCTGTGCACCGTTCCATTGGAAAATCTACTTCTGTTCCTGCTGTATCTTCTTCTCTAAAAAGTGGTTTAGGTGTCCAACAGAGTACACAAGAGCCCCAGTGCTTTCTTGTGCTTCAGTGGCAAATGTTTTCCATACCCTGCCCTAGACTTGACCTGTCCTGGACACAATACCCACCACACCTGCCTTTATTCTTATTCTTCCCCTTCCTGGGTCGCTAGTCTTCAGAAATCTTACCAAAATAAAAAGGTTCATGTAAATATGAGAAGGGAAAAGCTGTCAAAACCTGCATGAGTTGTTTAAATACCATGAATAAGAACCAGTAACAATAGGCACATCAATGAAGATGTGCTTCCTTCAGACTTGGCCATGTGCCACCCAACGCGAGTCCCCCTGCAAACAACGCTCTGCAAAGAAGGGAGCCTGGTTCACCCGCCCTGCATAACACCCCTCCCCAGGAAAACATTTGTGACAAGCAACTCAGCTAAAGCCATTTCCCACCGCTTTCGTTTCATTTGCATTCTCATTAGAATAATATGATTTCATAAAGTGGGAATGTGTAAGTCTGCACCACGGCGAGCAAATGTTGAACCCTGGATTCCAGGAGATGATCTCCCCATCCAGGCCTGCTCAGGTGAGGCGTGCAGCATTACCCAGTCTCAGCCTTCAGCAATGTCAC